>NC_137787.1:116750357-117040357 GCF_963383645.1 Muscardinus avellanarius | reverse complement strand
TAATCTGTTTATTTAAAAAATTTAATTAGGCCCAGTGTGGTGGGCACACTTGTAATCCCAACGCTTGGGAGGCGGAGACAGGAGGATTGCAGCCAGCCTTGCTGGCTTAAGAGACCCTGTTTCCAAATAAAATATAAAATAGGTCTGGGAGTGTAGCCCAGAGGTAGAAGGCCCCTGGGTTCCATCCCCAGCACCACAAAAAAAAAAAAAAAAAAAAAAAAAAAAAAATTTCATTAGATGTTAGAAAAAAACCCCACATACATTTGTGTGTGCGCACGCACAGCAAAAACTATGTTACAAGGAGAAATAAAGCAGTTCACTGAAATTTTAGCAGGAAAAAGCATTCGTATTAACTATTTATTTATTTATTTATTTATTTATTTATTTATTTATTTATTTTTGGTCCTGGGTATTGAACCCAGGAACATTCTGCCTCTGAGTTAGAGCTCCAGGCCTATTTTATTTTTTATTTTTTGGTGGTAATGAGGTTCCTGGAAACCTTTCTACCTCTGGGATACACTCCCAAACCTATTTTCATATTTTTATTTGGAAACTGGGTCTCTTAAGCTAGAGAGGCTGTCTTCGAACCTGCGTGATCCTCCTGTCTCCAACTCCCAAGTGCGGGGATTACAAGCGTGAGCCACCATGTCCAGCCCTATTTTATTTTTCATTTTGAGACAGGGTCTCACTAAGTTGTGGAGGGCCTCACCAAGTTACTGAGGCTGGTCTCAAACCTGCAATCCTTGTGTCTCAGCCTCCTAAATACTGGGATTCCAAGTGTGTGCCACCATGTCCAGCTCTTTTTTATTTTTTTTTTTAAACTTAGAAATGATCTTGCTAAGTTGCTGAAGCTGGCTATAAACCTGTAATCCTTCTGTCTCAGCCTTCCAAATCCTTGGATTATAGCTTTGTACCATCATGCTGGGCTCATATGGAAAAAAAAAAAAAAAAAAAAAAGGGGACTTGGATTTTAAGAACTGAAAATGGCATTTAAAAATTAGAAAATATATATCAGTGCATTTCTTTTTTTCCCTCTGTCCCTCCCTTTTTTTTTTTTTTTTTTTTTTTTTTTTGGGTGGTACTGGGGATTGAACCCAAAGGCATTCTACCTCCTCAGCCCTTTTTATATTTTGTTTGGAAACAGGGTCTCACAAGGTTGCAGAGGCTGGTCTTGAACCTGCAATGTTTCTGTGTCAGCCTCCCAAAGTACTGAGATTATAGGTGTGCACCACCACAGCTGGCTCAGTAGAAAGTTTTCTCATTTATTAAACAGCTCTGACTGCCCTTTTCAGAGGGTATTAAAATTGCTTCACAGTTATCAGAGGGAAGGTATTTTGAAACCCTCATATATTTCTCATTTTGTACTGTTCAATTAAGATATGGTAGCGGTCTACACTCAACACAACTGTTCTCCTGGGAACGAGGTTAATCCTGAAACATATCATGACACCAACAGTGACAACAGGCATATATCCCCTTACGCTTACATTTATATAGTGTTATATTAATTTTCCCAGTGTCTTCACAAAGGCAGCTGGTATTAATAATCTAAAGTGCAGACAGTGAGATAGGCAGTATGAATTAGTACATGTGTTTTAATCTCCCTATTTCCAATTTTCTTCCAAGTTTCCTTCTCTGGGACAAGAGAAGGAAGGAGCTGACCTAGCAGGGAAATCTTCCCCTCCTCAACCTGGCTGCACGGGGACTGGAAGCAGGGGTGGATGGGGTCAGAGAGAAGCAGCAAGGGCTTAACCAAAGCTGGCTGGGAGCTTAAAAGACACTTCTTCTCTGAAATCAGCGAGGCACATAGAATCAAAACCTTAGGAATAAGATGAGTCCAAGAAAGCTGGTTGTGGTGACACATGCCTGTAATTCAGTATTTGGGAGGCTGAGACAGGCAGATCGCAGGTTTGTGGCCAGCTTCAGCAACTTAGTGAGGCTCCCTCTGCAACTCAGTGAGATGTTGATTCAAAATAAAAGATAAGTTTCAAAATAAAAGATAAGTAATTCAGAAGTAGAATGCCAGGACTTCCGGGAATATGGTGACCAAGAAAAGCGGGGCTTAAGAGCCCTACTAACAACCAATCTCCATTACCACAAAATCAGCGCCTTTCATAGCCAGAAAACACCATCACCAGAGAAACAAAAAAAGCACCAGGCTCCAGAGAGAAAGCAGACTGAGAACAGAGCTCAGAGCCACAGAGGAGATACACTGGCCTCACGCCCGAGGACACGGCAGCAGCGCCATACTGCCGGCGGCAGTGGCGAATTCACCGGACGGCTACAGAAAGCCGAGCTGAGCCGCTGCGGAACAGCCAGGCGGGATCTTTCGGCGCAGGGAGCATCTAAAACTCCCAGTGGCTGAGCTCAGCACACGCTGCAGGGACTCAGAGTGGAACTCAAAACCAAGAAGAAATACGCCAGCCTCACGGCCGAGGGCGTAGGAGCGGCGCCATATTGTTACCGGCGGCAGCAGCAGCGAATTCACCGAGTCCAGTACAGCTACATCTGCGTACTCAAGAACAGTGAGTCAAATTGCGGGCCACAGAAGAGAAATCCCAGTACTGTACTCCCTGGGACTTGACCCAGTGGGGGAGGGGCGGTGGCAGAGATATCACACCATAGGAGAACGTGCAACCTGGCACCCCCCATAATCTAAAGCAGCCTCTATTGACTCCCTGGGTCAGAGACTCTGTGATACAACCCAGTAAAGGAGTAGTGGGGTCAAAGATACTATAGACTCGAGATCCAGAGCACCTTAAGCGAAGTCATAGTGACCCAAGGGAAGAACCCAGAGAAGGCACAAACTTCCAAAATCATGGGAAAGAGGAATAACAATGGAGCAATGAATGCCCACAACCCCACAACATCAGAACCCGATAAAACAGAAAATCAGAGATTTCTAGAAGATCAAATCAGGAAAATAACTGTAGAAATAATAGAGGTGCTTTGAAAAGAGTTCAGAGAGAGCCAAAAAGAGATAAAGGATGCAATTAATGAAGTAAAGGCCTCAATTCAAAGCACAAACACCGATTAGACCACATGGAGAACAGAATCTCACTCTTAGAAGATGATCATTCCAAAAATGAACGCATAGTTTCTAATCTAGAAAAAAATATCCGACAGCAGGAATCTGACATTGAAGAAATATGGGTCCATTTTAAGAGAGCTAACCTAAGAATAATTGGAATAGAGGAGGGAAAAGAAAGTGAAACTAAAGGGATCAACAATCTCTTCAAGGAAGTAATAGCAGACAATTTTCCAAACATAGAGCAAGAGGTTGATACACAGGTCCAGGAAACTTATAGAACTCCCTTTAGACAGGATCGGAGAAGAGGAACCCCACGCCACATGATTGTCAAAATGACCAATGTGGAAGCCAAGCAGAGAATCTTAAAGGCAACAAAAACAAAGGGCCAACTGACATTCAGAGGCAAACCAATTAGAATCACTCCAGACTTCCCAAACCAAGTCATGAGAGCCAGAAGGGCTTGGAGTAACATACTCCAAACTCTGAAAGAAAACAACTTCCAGCCAAAAATTTCCTACCCAGCAAAACTTTCTATCAAATTAGATGGAGAAATAAGAAGCTTCCACGACAAACAGAAACTGAAGGAATTTATGTCTTCAAAACCAGCGCTAGAGAAAATACTCAAAGAGATTAACTACAAAGAAGAAATAGGTAACACACACCAGAACCAGAGAAACAAGAGTTTCCATCCAACAGACAACTAAGATTGGTTATCTGTGGAGATTCATTATTTATGTTAGTCTTTTACCTATCTCTAAATGGTATTGTTTGCCTTTATTGTTGTTAATTTTTAGGATGTCTAGTTGGAATATTAATATACCTTCAGATATAGCATTTGGAAATATTTTATCCCATTCTATTAGTAACTGTTAACTCTGTTTACATTGTCTTTGGATATACAATATTTTTTTATTTTTTAGGGAGTTTGTATACTCTTCTGTTGCCTGTACAATAGAAATCATATCCAAGAAATCACTGCCAATTTCAATGTTGTGAGGTTTTATGACCCAGATTTTCTTCTAAAAGTTTATAGTCTTAAGATTTATATTTAGATCTTTTATCTATTTTGAGTTAATATTTGTAGATGGGATTAGGTAAGGGTCCAATTTTATTCTTTTCCATGTAATTTTAATTTTTTAACAATATTTAGTTAAAAGATTATTATTTCCACCACCAAATGTTCGTGGAAACCTTGTCAAAAATAACTTGACAATATAGGGAAGAATTTAGCTCTAGGCTTTTATTTAACTCCAATGGTTTATATATCTGCCTTTAGAACAGTACTACACTGTTTCAATTATTGTATCATTATATGGTTTGAAATCAGAAAATATATATCTTCTAGCTTTGTTCTTTTTCAAGATCGTTTTGGGTATCTAGAGTCCATATTCCATATTAGGATAGATTTTTTTTCTGAAAAATAAATATATAAATATATGATAGTTTCACTTAAAAAAAAAAGAAGTAGAATTCCCCCCTAGGTTCAAATCCCAACACCACACACACACACACACACACACACACACACACACACACACACACGACAGTCTGAGAACCTCCATCACTTGCTAAGTCCTTTATTCAATAATTAGAACCCCTCCTGGAGTGGACATACCCATGCTTCCCATAACAAGGTGGGAATTCAGAGGTCAAAATGAGACTTGAAAGAGACAGTCATAATTGAGATTTAAATCTTACTTGATGACAAAACCCTTGGCTTTTAGATTAGGCCACACTGCTTCTATAATCAGAGATTCTTAGAGCCATTTAGTAATTTCATCTTTTGAAGGCCATTTATATGCTTTTTCTGCTATAGCCAACAGCATTTTATACTTCCTATGTGGTGGTTCATGCTTGTCATTATAGTACTTGAGAGGCTGAGACAGAAGGCTCACAAGTCCAAGGCCAGCCTCAGCAACTTAGTGAGACCCTATTTTCAAATAAAGAATAAAATTGGGTGGGGTATAGCTCAGAGGTAGAATGCCCCTGTGTTCAATCCTCAGAGCCAATAAATAAATAAATAAACGAATGAATGAATGAATACATCCATCCATCCATCCATCCATCCATCTGAATTACTCCCGCCCCATTCCATTTCCCAAATTACAGGGAGCATGTTCTAAGTGTGGCATACATGCTACACCCCCAGCCATATTTATTATTTGGTAATAGGGCCTCACGAAGTAACTGAGGCTGCCCGCAAACCAGCGATCCTCCTGTCTCAGCCTCCCAAGTACAGGAATGCAAATGTGCGCCACCATTCCTGGTTGGTTCTTTGCTCTTCTTAAAGTCAAGACTGTTATGTCTTACCAGACTTTTAGACTGCATTTTACTACCAGGATCCACACAGCTAGCTAGCCTCAGATCTGCATCACAGCACCTGATGTCAATGCTGCCGTGTCCTTGTAAAAGACCCCGCAAACTTGTAAAAGACCCTGTAAACGTGCCTGCAAACTACAAAGCAGCTAAAATGGACCCCTGAAAAAACTGCGAGGCTCTCCGCTTTCCATTTTGACACTCAGAGCCTGGGAACGGGCAGCACAGAAGAGAGAAGAGGCGGAAGCAAAACCTAGCCTTTGTCCTCACAGAGACACGGGGGCGTGAGGACAGTTTGCAAATTTCTAGAGGAATTTCTTCTTTGGAATACAGGTGTAAGAGCAGCCTATAATTAGACTTAAGTTATCTTGAACGTACCTTTCTCACGTCTGAACTCTTTGGTTCTGTTGTCCAGGTTATGATTCTAGAAACAGCAAGCCTTGTCTCACTAGAGTTTACAAAATCTGTTGGATCCATTTGTCTGGCCAGAGACTCAATGTATTTCAGGATTGCAACTTTGACCTGAAAGACCCAATAATTATAAACATTAAGTATACTAAGCAAATCTTTGAATATATATTTATTTTTCTTTTGGTATTAGGGATTGAAACCAGAGGTATTCTACCTCTGAGCCACACCCCCAGCCCTTTTTATTTTTTATTTTGAAACAGGGGTTTCTTAAATTGCTCAAGGTCTCATTAAATTGCTGAGGTTGGCCTATAACCTGCTATCCTCCTGTCTCAGCTTCCCAAGTACTAGGATAATATGTACTACCATGCCTGGCTTGAACAGAATTTTTAACTGGCTGTCAAAGAAAAGTCACAGCATTGATACTGCCTTCCTTTGTCCAGAATTTATGTTTTCAGGTGGGGTGCCACCCTATTCCTTGTCTGTGCTGCAAGACTCTTCAAGGGCTGCTCCGCCACTGAATGGGAGGCAAGCTCACTCCGCAGTAGATTTTGTCACACATCCAGGCCTGTTCCGTGAGACAACATGGCCAGCCAGCAAGCTCACATTCAGTCCTAGCTTCTGCATTGACTTCTCAACAGGTTTGGACCTCAAGAGAAAAGGGGGCTTATTCATGAGGCCTTTCCCGTAACCTCAGCACAAATTATAATAGACGGTTCCCAAAGAATAGATGGTGTACATAAACACATACATGTTCCCTCCCTGATAGAGTAACAAGGCAACTCAGTTTTCTTATTATTATTCTGATTTCCTACAGGACTTAGATAATAGAATACGGTACCATCATTTTGGTAGTTTCTAAAAAAAATTAAATATATGCCTACCTAATAAACCAGCAATTTTTCTATTAGGTACTAAACCAGGAGAAATAGGAACATGTCCACAAAGAGCTGAAGAGCAACGTTCATATATTTATTCATAATAGCTAAAACAAATCAGATATAAAAAAAAATTTCAAGCTACTTTGAGTTCCAGGGTTTGAATCGTAATGACAAATAGATACTGACCTTGAGATTTGGAGTTTGAGTTTGATCCACAATAAATCTCATCAAAATATTAAATTGTTGATCAAATGGAAAGGAGTCCCTATGATAACAAAAAAGAGAAGTGTTTGTTTTAAAGAATTTTATTGTAAAAAAAAATGAATGTAAAGCTATATAACAAAAACACTGATACCAATAGAGTATGTAAAAACTTATTCACATTTTTATTTTTTATTTTTTGTGGTACTGGGAATGGAACTCATGGATGTCCTACCTCTGAACTACATCCCCAGCCATACTTTTATTTTTTAGTTTGAAACAAAGTTTCACTAGGTTGCAAAGGGCCTTGATAAGTTGCTGAGGCTGGCCAAGACTCTGTGATCCTCCTGTCTCAGCCTCCCAGGTACTGGGATTACAGGCAAGTGCCACCATGTCTAGCTCTATTCACATTTTTTGAAATACTACTTTTAATTTTGTATAAATGCAAATACGTTTATACTGAAAATTGAGAAAAAGTGAAATCTCCCAAAACACATACTAAAGTTACTTTGAGTAGCTATTTTAAATATTAAGATGAAACCGCAAAGTTAAGGAAGATTCCTGTCCTTTTCAGTATCTGCCTCCTTCCCTCAGCTACCTTTGTAAATCCAGCCTTCTTATCAAACACTTCTGATCCCCACATGTTATTTTTACATCTTAACTGAGTTCCTTACAGCTCGAGCTAATCATGTGCCCTTTTTGTCCTGGTACAACTTTTTGTCCTGGTAAAACTGTGACAGAAAAGTCCCGCCCAGCTCCAACTCTCACACAGCACCTGGGCCCAGGGAACCCTACTCCTGTTCCACTCCTTGCCTGTGACTGACGCCTCCTTGTGGCCCTCACAACCCTCTGATGCAGTAAAGGGCTCCTGGTGGAGCTGGTGCTCCTGCTCTTAAGCTGCAGCAGCTACTAGTACCAGCTTCAAGCTGCACAGTGGGCTTGGGGGAGTGCTGAGGCCATGTCTACACTAAGGGTAAGACGCTGTGATGCAAGTGCCCAGCAAACCTGAGGTTGAGCAGCTGCCCCTCGCTCTGGAATCTCTTGGATGCTTTACCTAATCTATAGAAGCACAGTAAAACAAGAATGGAGGCTCGAGTCTACAGAAGAGTGAATAAGCACAAGATTGATGTGAAAATTAAAAAGAACAGCACAAGCAGAGCCCGAAGCTCTAGAGAGTAGCTAGCACACATCCTATTCCAACAGCATCACCACAGCTGACAGCTAGCCAATTTCATTCCATAGCACCCTTTTTTTTTTTTTTTGGCGGGTCTGGGGATGGAACCCAGAGGCATTTGACCTCCGATCTACACCCCTTGCCCAATATTTTATTCTTTATTTTGAAACAGGGTCTCACTGAGTTTCAAAGGGCCTCACTAAAAGCTGAGGCTGTTCACAAACCTCCACCCTCCTGTCTCAGCCTCCCAAATACTGGGATTACAAGCGTACGCCACCACGCCCGGCTACAGCACCCTTTCTTCACACACCTATTCGAACCCCGAAAGCTTCAAAGACCAATGCTAGACCCAAAGAACACTTTAGTAAATGTGATTCGAGCGACTCCGTCAACACACCACACATGAAATGCAGTGCCCTCTGGCTGCAGCCCTGGGGTGGAAGAACACACTGCTGGAACTGGTGGTTTCAACCAGGAAACGTACCCTGTGGTTATGCCCAGCTGGAGCAAAGGACACCAAGGTAGACCATCACTTGGGCCCAGAACCTGTGTAGCACCTCTGGACCACCTGAAAACCCCTCCAAACAATCATGTGCAGACTCCAGCTGCACTTCCCAGTGGCCCAGTGAGAAAAGAGAACCATGGAAGTATTCTTGGGACTCAGACCAAGTCTACTGAGGCTAGAATTCTTTTATTTTGGGGTTGGGGGAGGGAAGGGTTGAATGAAGGGGCATCCTACCTCTGAGCTATACCCCTAGTCCCTTTTTATTGTTATTTTGAAACAGGGTCTTGCTAAGTTACTACACACTGGCTTTGAACCTTTGATTCACCTTTTCAGCATCCCAAGTACTGGGATTACAGATTTGTACCACTCTGCCCAGCTGTGGCTTTAAAACAAAAACAAAAACAAAAACTCCTGCATCACTGGGCCCAACAGAGCCACAACTGGCCACAACTGTTCACAGCCTATTGGTTCCTGTCTATGTTCCTGTCTATACCAGCTCCTCAGTAGCACCATTACAAATCTGCTCTGATGCTCTCCTGGCTTCCCCACCTCCATCATCCAAAGGCAGGGTGGAATCTGAAAGCTATATTACATGTAATGTTACTTTGAGTTCTTTGAAAAGCCAGAAGAAAACCTCTGTGGACAACATGGTTCTACAGCTGTGCAAAGTGTACAGGGTCAGGAAACAAGGGACTCAATGGCACAAGCAAGGGCATAGAGGAGCAGGTGCAGGCCAGGCCAGGCAGGGAGGAAATGGTGCTGGCGCTGTGTGTGCCCACGCACAGGAGGGAGGACACACGCTGGGGGTGGCTGGAGTCACAGGAGCAAAGCTGGAGCCATGGTCAGAAAGCCCATGTTTTAGTTCCTGGACTGCCACTAACCCCAGGTGTGACCTGAGCAAGGCCCGATGGTCTTGCTCGGGCGTGACACAACTTAGTAAGACCCTTTTTCAAAATAAAAAATAAAATAAGGCTGGGTATAGTTCAGGGTAGAGTACCCCTCGGTTCCATCCCGAGTACCCCACCCCCTAAAAAGAAAAAGAGTGAGGGGGGCTGGGGGGCATGACATGAAAGCTGAACAAGAGACAAGAGACTCAGATGGGGACAGAGCCCACGGGGACAGGCATGGCAAGAAGTCACAGACAAGACTCTCATACCGCCTCAGCACTCACCTTGTGACATCTAGTGCCTTCTGAACTTTTGCTTGCACAGATCCAAGTAAATCTGCTCCCATTTTCTTAAGTAATTGTGTGAGAAGAACAAAAAGCCAGTCTTGTAAGTCATCCTTATGAATTATTATAAAATCCACAAGAGTCTCCAAAAACATACTAAAAACCTGGCACAAATGAAAACAAAACATTTCATGTTTAATGTCATGATTTCTTCCAAAATCTAGAAAACAATTTACAAGCCCATGCGTGCTTTGTTCAGGCTCTTGACACTTAGGGTAGCACTGTTAACTGCTCACAACCAGGTGTGGTGGCACATGCCTGTAATCCCAGTACTTGGGAGGCTGAGACAAGAGGATCTCAGGCTGGAGGATAGCTTTGGCAATGTAGTGAGACTCTCGGGAATCTAGCAAGACCCTGTTTCCAAATAAGAAATAAAACTGGGCTGGGAGTGTAGTTCAGAAGTAGATAGACTCTGAGTTTAATCTAAACAAAACAACCCTCAAGTCGGGCGTGGTGACACATGCTTGTAATCCCAGCATTTGGGAGGCTGAGATAAGAGAATTGTGGTTTCAGGACATTCTCAGCTACTTAATGAGGCTCCTTGCAACTCAGTGAGACCCTGCTTCAAAATAAAGAATAAAAAATAGGGCTGGGAGAGTAGCTCAGAGGTAGAATGCCCCTGGGCTCCATCCCCAGTACCGAGGAAAAAAAAAAAAAAAAAAAAAAAAAAGAATAAAAAATATGGCTGGGGGTGTAGCTCCAAGGTAGAATGCCCCTGGTTTCCATCCCCACTATGGCAAACAAACAAACAAACAAAACAAAACAAAACAAAAAAAAGAAAAAGAAAAAAAGAAAGAAAGAAGAAAGAACACGCCCCCCCCACCCCACCCCAAACAACTGTTCACACTGTAGAAGGCAAATACTTTGCGGAAAACTGATAAAGGGCTGACACTTACTCTCTGTTGTGAGTTCCACAGCAAACCAGGCCATGCAACAAAACAAATTCCATGTTAGTCCACAGTGAATGAATACCACTGTCATGCAGTTTCTGAATAAATCCTGAAAAAGCTACAACTGATAAATACGCATTCCTCCCTCAAGATAAGCCTGTCAAAGTCAGTACAGAGAGAAATGAACTTTTCTGAGTGTAATCTTGGAGGCTTTTATTTTCCAAAATGAGAGAGAAGAATAGAGAGATGAAGAGAGGGAGATGAAGAACTATCCTTTCTTCTTGTTAGTACTCAGAAAATACTATCATAAGATGCAAAAGGAAGAAAACCTATTCACTACTGAGGAGCTACTGCCTTTCACTGTAGTCAGTTACTTGATACATGCCAATTTCAGATATTAGGAAATAAAAATTATAATAAAAGATACTGACTGCTTTCATAATTCTCCTGCTGCTGTGTAATTATTCTGCTCTCTAGGGTGAAACACTCCACGGTGGTGTATCTTAGGCCCAGTTTTAGACGGGTAAGTAGCACCATGGGCCCTGCCTTATTTGTGGACTTACTCTACTGGGTCACACACCTCCTCAGTTCTAGCATGGCAGGTGCTCGTCACCAGGGTTCTCCACTAAGACACTCGAGTCAATGGGCCCTGGCTGAGGATTCCTGGCTTAGTCAATAGTCAGCTAGCAAATATGAACTAAACTGAGACCTCCAAACTCACTGGACAAGAGCCTTCTGATGGAAACAAAATTCCTTCTTTATCCTCACATTCTGCTTCTGAATCAGCAATCTAGAGGTAACAGAAATTTCATCAATGTTCAAATCCATCTAATATCCCTTACGGTATAAGTCTTATGAACTATATTATACTTATGCTTTAAATATTACTGCTTTTAACACTATCTTAGGAAAAAAACCTGAATGCTTATGTTTTTGGATAACAATGAGGTCTTTAAATACAGCCTATTTTGGAGCTGGGCGTGGTGGTGCATGCTTGTAATCCCAGCATTCGAGATGCTGAGACGGGAGGATTCGTGGTTTGCGGCCAGCCTTAGCTACTTAGTGAGGCCCTCCGCAACTTAGTGAGTCCCTGTTTCAAAATAAAGAATAAAAAATAGGGCAGGGGGTGTAGTTCAGAGGTTGAATGCCCCTGGGTTCCATCCCTAGACCTGCAATGAATAAATAAATATGGCCTATTTTGAATTTTATTAATTGTTGATGTTATCTTTGCTGGGAAAGTATTACCAGGAAATTTAAGACATGTTAGAGACTGATAAAACTGTTGTAGGAGCCAGGTGTGGTGGATATGCTTGTAATCCCAGCATTTAGGAGGCTGAGACAGGAGGATTGAGGACAGCCTCAGCTACTACTTAGTGAGGTCCTTTGCAACTCAGTGAAACCTTGTTTCCAAATAAAGAATAAAAAATAGGGCTGAGGGTGAAGCTCAAAGGTAAAATGCTCCTGGGTTTCATCCTCAGTACCGAGAGAAAAACAAAAAACTGTTGTAGGTGCAAGAGGGCACAGAACCACCTGTAATCATTCCTCTAGGCTAGTGAACATCTCAAAAGGCAAGGGCCAGATCTGCTTTCCTGGAACTGTAGCTCATGGCAGGCACTCAGTAAATATTGAATGACTAAGCAGACAGATGGAGAGATGATAGATGAATGATGGGTGGGTAAGTGGATGGATGTTTGCTACTTCATGGACAATTCCTATGAGGAAGCAAGGAAAGAAAAAGAAGAAAGATGGCAGTACTGGCTAGACTCTCTGGCCATCACAGGTTGCTTTCTCCCAGCAAACCCTGAAAAGAGACTATCTATACTAAGGAAACTACAATATAATAAAGGTTTTATTATTCATTTATTTTGTGGCACTAGGGATTGAAACCAGGGGAATTCTACCTCTGATCTATACCCTCAGCCCTATTTGATATTTTATTTTGAAACAGGGTCTCACTAAGTTGCTGAAGCTGTCCTCAAATCTATAATCCTCCTGTCTCAGCCTCCCAAGTACTAGGACTGTAGGCCTGTGCTACCACGCCTGGCTAACCCTGCAGGTCAACATTTAAGTTCTGACTCTGCTGATTCAGAGTTCTATTCATTTCCACACTTTAGTTTCTTTTATCTACCCTTTACTTTCCCTATATCTCCACCTCTCCATTTTCTTCCACTAATTGCATCTAAATACTCTTTAAAAACCTCCTCCCAACAATGGTATTATTTAAAATTTAGACTCCAAGCTGGGTGTGGTGGTGCACACCTGTAATCCCAGTACTTGGGAGGCTGAGATAGGAGGATCACAAGTTCAAAGCCAACCTCAGCAACTTAGCGAGATCCTCAACAACTTAGTGAGACCTTGTTTCAAAATAAAAAGGGCTGGGACCTGGGCATGGTGGCGCACGCTTGTAATTCCAGTACTTGGAAGGCTGACAGGAGGTAACTTCCTAAGTTACCGGCTTCCAGGTACCTTTTATAAAGGGACCTTCCCTCTGCACTACCCCTAGAAAGGGCCTGCCTTGACCCATACTTGTGTTTGCTTCTCAGCAGGGACTCTTGTCATAAAGGCAGCCCCAGGAGACGGGGCATCAGCTAAGTGACCATCTTCCAAGCAAGTTCTTGGGAGTAGCAAAATTCTATGGAGAAATAACTTAAACTGGCTTTTCAATAACCCTTTAAGTAAGCCAGGTGTGGTGGCACACACTTGTAATCCCAGCATTTGGGACGCTGAGACAGGAAGATCACACAGGTTCGAAGCCAGCCTCAGCTACTTAGTGAGGCTCTCGGCAACTTAGTGAGACCGTGTTTCCAAATAAAATATAAAATAGGTTTGAGAGTATAGTCTGGAGGTAGAAAGCCTCTGGGGTTTGACCCCCAGGACAAAAAAAAAAAAAAAAAAAAAGAAAAGAAAAGAATGAAAAAATAGGGCTGGGTGTATAGCTCGGAGGTAGAATGCCTTGGGTTCCATCCCCAGTACCATAAATAAACAAATAAATAAATAACCTTTTAAGTAAATGCTTCTATTTTCTATCTTGTCCTATGAGAACAAACTCTACATGGGCTACAAAAATAATGAGATACCTATTTTCTTCACGACTGTAACTTTTAAAAAATGTACTATGTTATATAATCATACATTCTAGCACCTTGTCCACATTTTGGCAGAATGTAGGCATATAAAACTTTTTGTTGAATAAATGAATGACTATCCCTAATTTTCTCCATGACTCCTACTTTTGAAGCACACTTATTTAACTTGAAATTTATGGATATTTACGTTTTCAAGAAGTCCAATTTTAAAAGACACAGCACACATTATTGCTGATGTGGGTGCTAAATTTGTCAGGTTGAGACTGCATTATGGGGAATTCTCTCTCATACGGTAGTACACAGCTCACACAGGCATGCAGATGGGAATGCAAGTCTAATTCATCTTACCTTGCTGTGTGGGTCAGCAAACATTCGGGTGAATATCTCACACAATCTCTTCAGTTCTACTCGACTAATAGAAATAAAGTGAAAATAAGTTAATTTAAATCTTAATATTGTCACCATTGCAATTAGTTACAGTTTTGTTTTGAAAAATCCTTCTGTCTCAGTCAATGAGATAAGTTTGCCTAACCTATATTACATAACACATTTCTGATAAAGTTAAAATATAAAATTAGCTGGACATGGCAGCGCATGCCTATAATCCCAGCGCTTGAGAGGCTCGAGGATCACAGGTTCTCAGACAGCCTCAGCAACACAGCAAGACCCTATTTCAAACTAAAAAATAAAAAGGGCTGAGGTATAGCTCAGAGATAGAATGCCCCTATGTTCAATCTCCAGCACCACGAAAAATAATAATCTATTAGTAAAATCCACAGCTTCATTCTCATTTTCAGGAGACACTCAGGAGCCACTTGCTTCTTGTTGCTCCACTGGAATGCCAGAGTTGAACAAGGCCCGAGTGTACTCCTGCTCCTCCTCCTCTCGGCCTCAGCTGAATGGCCACTGGATACGCTGGGAAAAGCCGGCATTTATGGGTCAGAGAGACCTGGGCCTTAAATCTGTACCCAACAAAGTACAGTGGTATCTGAAAGCCTCCTCTTTAAGCTCGGCCATCTTTCCTTATCAAACAGGACAAGCGGTGCACCACCTGGCTGCTGAGCTGACAGAAGGAAACACGTGGCCTCTGTATGCCTGTGCCCAGGACAAAGTGCAGCTCCGGTGAATCCCAGTGCCCTTGACTATATCTGATCCCCAATTGTCCCTTCTTTACTTTGAGGCTTGACAGAGAGGTCTTCTCTTCCTCAAATCATCCCTAGTAATTGCCTTCGAATGCAGATGGGACGTGGCTCTATGCTTCTTCAATTTTGTTAGTAGCACAAACTAAAGGAGTGTATTACTAACCCACAGACTTTTAGACTGTTCCATGGGTTCTCAGTGAGCACTAAGAATGCAGAAAGTGGACCTGCAGGACAAAACTGATTCTGGAAGAACAAATCGCGAGTCGCCCTCATTATGTTCTTACTGATGACTAGGGCATCACAGGATGCCTGCATTTCACAAGGTGCCTAACGGCACAGCTATACTCTCTGCTCTGACAGAACGGAATGATGTAGCCAGCTCTGGGGCCTGGGGTCAGACAGAAAGGCCACCCTGGGGAGCACAGAACCCATTAGCCACTATTGACCCAGCCACAGAGAATCCAGGAAGGTATCAGCCTGACCATCTATCTATCTAGGCTGGTACTGGGGATTGAAATGGAGTATTCTACCTCTGAGCTACACCTCCAGGCCTATTTCATTAAATTAATTAATTTTGGGGGTGTACTGGGGATTAAACTCAGCTGGGCATTCTACTTCTGAGCTACACACCCAGTCCTACTTCATTTTTTATTTGGCAACAGGGTCTCACTAAGTTGTGAGGCTGGCCTCAAACTTGCAATTCTCCTGTCTCAGCCTCCAGAGTACTAGAATTATAATCATGTGCCACTGATAGTTATTTTAGTCTTTCCCTGAATTGCAAACCTTAACAAGATTTCTCAAGTAACATATAATGGACAAAGTGAACCTTAAGGGAAACATACGTTGCATAAACCTAAGAAGTTCTAAAATAGTTGTCAGATGCCTTTCTGTCTCAGAGTGGCAAGGACGGGTCTCAGTCATGAGTGCCTGAGTGCCTGCCGGAGCACCTGGAACTGCGTAAGAACTCCATCAGTGCAGGAGCCTGGAGCCCCCAGCAAACTAAGGAGGACTCTGCCATGCTTCTGGCCCAGGGCGCCTGGCTTCACCTCAGTGTTCTTTGGCTCTTCAGCAAGTTCTGCAGGCCCAGGAGCCCCTCTTTCCTCTCGGACCAGTTTGAACTTGCACAGTGGTTGAGTACTTCTGCCACATCCTCGGTCTGCCGTAGATAATGGGGAATGCCACCATTTCTGGAGCCATATGAGCGCTCGGAGCAGACGCTGGAGGCATCGCTGTTGGCGTCGTCATCAGAATACATCCCGTACGGCTCGTACCTCCTGCGCACAGGCTTCTTCTGACAGGTCCAATGAGGGGAGAAATGGAAAGGTGAACCGGTGTGAGTCATCAAATAGAAACAACAATGAAGCTCAAGGCAGAGAGATACAAAGACATACACACTTTCCCTGTGCTCAAAGAGTAGGGAAATAGGAACAGAAACGCAGTCTTTCCACGAGCGAGGTATTCCACGAGCGAGGTAAGTAGCATGCGCTGCACTGCTGGGCGGGGAGCAGCACAGCTTCTGATCAAGTGGGGACACTGCAGCCTGATGAACCCAGGGCACAATCCTGGGGCCACCGCTGGCTGACTTCAGAAAGCCTGTGAGGCTATCTGCTTCGCTCCCTCCTCTCTAAGCAGACAGTAACTCTGCTGATCTCTCAACTCGTTAGGAGGATGAACTGGAACTCTATGTCAACCTGGTTCAGCACGTGCCACACTGCAGAGATGTGCAGTCCCAGCTGCCCTGCAATCTATACTAAGCATGGCCTAGGTATACTTGGCTAAATTTTCATGTTTCCTTAAGAAAGGCTAGAACTTAAATGTCAGTGGCAGAAGTATATTACATAAAAGGATGCTTCAACTATTGAAGCCATAGGATTTGAGTTAAATAGGTCTCTTTTAAAGTAGATTATAATAACAGGTTTACTCACTTGCCCTGAATACAGAACTATATTAATGCCATACCTGACATAGCAGTAGCTACAGAAAATGTGAAAAATTTGCAAAATACAAATTTTCCTGAAAGCAAAACAGTGACTGGCTTAAACAATACAAACACAATTCTCTACAAATGTTACTTACTATGAATAACAACCTGCTCAGAACTCTTCTGCTGTCTGACTCTGTCCCAGCATAATTATTAAGAGCACCCCCTTCTCACTCTGGAAAGAGTTTTTGTTTGGATAAGTTATTTGATCATCCCACTCACTTATAGAGTCCTCAAACACAAACACTGTTGATAAACCCATTCCTGAAATCGCGACAACATAAGAACAGGCACAGACTGAGATAAGACAATGAAACACTAGTAGAAGGAACAAACAGAGCTAGATAAAGTAAATGCACACACGCACACACACATGCACACACACACACACACGCACGCACGCACACACACGCACACACACACACACACAGCCACCAGGGAAGGCCGCAGCAGAGTCAGCAGAATCTCCCTTCAGACTCGAATCTCTACTCTGTTACATTTGTGCTGCTTTCTTTAGCTTCTAAAGAAATATACTTGCAACAGAAAAAATAAAGTTGTAAACAAAAGTTAAAGCACTGGTACCTTGCTCCTGGAGTCTCCTAACAGCTGTAGGCAGGAAAATATTGAAGGGTGGGGAAAAAGCATAGAGAGTTATGTCAGAAGCGCATGTGGGGATTGTTCTGGCAACACAAGTGCACAGCAAAACATTTCTTAGCAAACCAAAAACAGGTCAGCAAGCGTTTCAGATCAAGCAGATAATAATAAAGACTGCTTTCAAAATAGCATTTCCTAACCGTCCTGTGCCTCTCCTAGGACCTTCGGGTCTTGCTGTAATTCTCTGCTCTCCCCAGACCTGTGAGGCACATCTCTAAAGTCACTGCCAATCTACTGTCTATTCCTTGGAGTCATTTTGTCTGCCCCCAGTCTTCTGTCCTGCAGGAAGAGTCAGTACCATTCTTGTGTGTTCTCTTCTGAGGCAGGTCACTGACAGAGACCAAATGGGAGGACAGGAAGTAACAGGGCAGCATGAGCTTAATAGAGAAAAGCTCATGTCAAGTGAAGCTAAGCTCAAACACTCTGCCTCCTGGAACTCTGCACATAGCTGAGAGTCCTCTGCCTCGACTGGAGTTCCACTCGGGGAGGTTTTTTGGCCTCCACTGTCTCATCCCCTCTGACCTCCACTTCCCAGGGTTTCTGAATACAGAAAAGACAGATTCTAGGCACTGTGAATTGCAAGGAGAAAGGCGTCACAGAATTCTGTCCTAGCTCTCGATTCTTAGGGCAATCACCTTGCACTGTGGTACCTGCCAGAAAAAGTCCTTCTCCATATGATGGTGGTGGGTACAGCTGCCAGGTGGCCTGACCGGGAAAGCCTTCCATGAAATCATGTGACCGAGCAAGAACAGATGAGAGGAAGACAGGAAGGAGAAAAGCTGACACTCTGCACACAAAGACTATGCAGGTGACTAGATGGAAAGCCTCTGGCTTGGAAAGCAGGAAACTGGGCACTTTTTCCTTACAAGAGAGTCAATCTTAAAAGAGTAAAGGCAAGGCCAGAAATCATACGGCTCTAAAGAATACCTACTTCACATGCTGAGCACATAAACCGGAATGTGCAAGAGGCTGTTACCACAGCTGAAATGTCTCTTTAAAGAGCAACCTGACCATATGTGGGTTATACTGAGGAACATTTGCTATAGCCACAAATGAAAGGAGCTCTGATCATTTGAGGTGTTCAGATATTACATTATATCAACTAGATATTCCATCAGCACATCACATCCTCAGTCAACCTTAAATTTGGGGAAAATTACTTGAATACTGACTTGACCCATTAAAAACAACAACTCCCCCCACCTCCACTCATAAGGACCCACAGCAAGGGAAGGGAATAAATGCAGGACTTTCAAACCTCAAACTATTAGCTACTGTATAATCATATGTTTATGCTATACCATCAAAGAAGCAGCAGATGGAAAACAAGAAATGCTGGGGGAAAAAATGTTCAAAAAGAAAAAAAAAGCCCAATAACATCAGAACTTCCTTGATACCCAGGAACACGGGTAAATGACTACTTGTACTAGTATTTCTGAAACATCAATCTTCACTGATGTGGGTGTGTGGAGGTAAAAGTTTAAGAAGAAAACAGTAGCCAGGCATAGTGGTGCACACTTGTAATCCCAGCATTTGGGAGGCTGAGACAGGAGGATTGTGGTTTGCGGACAGTCTCAGCTACTTAGCGAGGCCTTTTCAACTCAGTGAGACCCTGTTTTGAAATAAAGAATAAAAATCGGGCTGGGGGTGGAGCTTGGAGGTAGAATGCCCCTGGATTCCAGCCTCAGTACCCTCCCCCCAAAAAAAGAAAATGGTAATATAAATCTGTCCACTATTTCCATCATTTTGAAGAGTGTCAAAGATGAGATGACTTAGTAAGCGGATTTGGAGTTAATTTCCTGCTAAGACAGAGAGAAAGGCAGAGGCAGGATTCAAAAGGACTGCACACAGGGCTCTTACCAAAGCGTCAGCGACTGCAGCTTCAAGATCTGTGCTTGTGCTCAGCACTCGCATGGCGTTCACTGACCCAGGCATTCTTCCGGGCTGGCCCAGCCCAAACCGGTCTACGGAAAAGCAAAAGGAAAAGCTGTGTCACTTGAATTCACGTGCTCTTGATTCCTCCCGAGGGCTCCTGCCTCTTCCTACCAAAGCAGGCAGAGGCACTGCAAAACCCCTGGCCATCTCACCTGGACTGAACTTGCTCACCAGTGGTTGAGGTTAAGTTGTCCATGTCACATACTTTTGACCCACAAAACTTTCGTTTAGTGGCAAGTGTTCCATAAAATTTTAACACAAATTCTTAGATGTCAGAGAGGGGAATCTATTATGGAAGGGAGCTGGGATACGAGCTGAATCTTTTAATCTATTTAGCTTTTCCTCTAGGGGCAAGTTTACTCAAACTAATTAGAAAGCTCCATGGTTTGATAAATGAGTTCTAACCCAATGTAAAGTAAAAAGCTAAAATTTGAAACAGTGTTAACAGCTTGATCTCTGGGTTATTTGAAAATCAGTGTATTAAAATTCTTTAAATAAGCAGGGTGTGGTGGTGCACACTTGTTAATCCCAGCGCTTGGGAAGCTGAGACAGGAGGATCGCACAGGTTCAAAGCCAGCCTCAGCTACTTAGTGAGGCTCTCAGCAGCTTAGTGAGACCCTGTTTCAAAATAAAATATAAAATAGGTCTGGGGGTATAGCCCAGAGGTAGAAGAGCTCCCCTGTGACACTCCCCAGTACCACACACACAAGAAAAATTCTTTAATAAATCATCACAAAAAACTAGAACTTTTGGTCAATATTAGTATAAATGTTATTTGAGTCCCTCAAAGGATTGTCTTTATCCATATAAACAAAGTAGAAAGAATCCAAAAAAATGAAAACAAATTTTAGCAGTTCAAACAACTATTCTAAGGTTGTTGGTCATTGAAGTAAAGACTCACTTTTTTTTTTTTTTTTGGTGGTACTGGGGGTGAGACCCAGAGGCTTTCTACCTCCGGGCTATACTCCCAGACCCATTTTATATTTTATTTGGAAACAGGGTCTCACTAAGTTGCTGAGAGCCTCACTAAGTAGCTGAGGCTGGCTTCGAACCTGTGCGATCCTCCTGTCTCAGCCTCCCAAGGGCGGGGATTACAAGCGTGCGCCACCACGCCCGGCTAAGACTCACTTTTAAAGTCTCATAAATCAGCTGACCAGCCTTCCTTAGAAGTGCTGGAGATTAAAACTCTTAACAGGAGAAACCAATGAAAAGTTATACTTTCACTTTTCATGGGGTGTGCCACACTATTTACTGATAAGTAGTTTCTAAATTAAAATTCTGATGTCTAAGAACCATTGGAGAAAAATGTTAAGATAAAAAATATTTTCCCTGTGTAAACTGTTTGGACAAGGAAGATTTCTATACTTACCCTTTTCTAGTCATAGCATTTGTTGTTATTTTGATTTTTTGTGGTACTGGGGATTGAACCCAGGGGCATTCTATCTCTGAGCCATGTCCCCATTCCTATTTTTTATTCTTTATTTTGATACAGTGTCACATTAAATTGCAGAGGTCCACGCTAAGTAGCTGAGGCTAGCCATGAACCTGGGATCCCCCTGTCTCAGCCTCCCAAATGCTGGGATGACAAGCGTGTGCGTCACCACGCCCGGCTTAGTCAGGAGCATGAGGGTCAGAGCAAGAGGGAAGCGAATGTCTTTTTACATCTCTTTCCTACAAAATGAAGATTTAAAACTTTGGGTTGGTAACATCACCTACAAAACTGGTGAACTTTAAGGGTCAAGTGTTACTTTTTTAAATGTCAATTTCATAACTTTATACTTTTCCTCTATGAAGAAAGGGAAAATAATTTAAACACTGCCAATTAAGATTTATACAGCCATGAAATTTTAGAGAAACAAAATTGCGTTATACTATCCCCTTTTTTAATGCACTTGCTGACTGTTCAAATGTCATTTTAGTCATTATGTTTCAAAGGTGATTTAATGTGCCACATGAAGATGACAAAACAAATACACTATTTATCTGTCTATATATACAAATTAGTTAAAATATAAAACAAGTGTAAATTTGAGATTTACTATGCACACACACATATATATATATAATTTTTTTGGGTGGTACTGAGGTTCCTAGAAACCCTTCTACCTCTGGGCTACACTCCCAGACCTATTTTATGTATATTTTTGGAAACAAGGTCTCTTAAGCCAGCGAGGCTGGCTTTAAACCAGCGTGATCCTCCTGTCTCTGCCTCCCAAGTGTGCTCCACCACACCCAGCTACTGTGCACAAATTTTTTTAAAATCACAGAGCCTTGTGCATACTAGGCAAGTAATCTATCATGAAACTACATCTCTAACCCTATCTTTTTTTTTTTTTTTTTTGGGTGCTGGGGACTGAACCTGGGGCCATTCTACTTCCAAACTTCAGCCACAGCCCTGTTTCATTTTTTATTTTGAAACAGGATCTCACTAAGCTGCTGACAGCCTTGCTATATTGCTGAGGCTAGCTTTGAATCTGCGTTACTCATGTTTTAGCCTCCCAAGTACTGGGATTACAGGCATGTCCTACCACATCTGGCTATACTTAAGTTTTTTGTTTGTTTTTGTTTTGCGGGTCTGGGGATGGAACCCAGGGGCATTCGATCTCCGAGCTACAGCCCCTGCCCTATTTTTTTATTCTTTATTTTGAAACTGGGCTTCACTGAGTTGCAGAGGGCCTAAGTAGCCGAGGCTGTCCGCAAACTGCAATCCTCAGGTCTTAGCCTCCCGAATGCTGGGATTACAAGTGTGCGCCACCACGCCCAGCTTATACCTAAGTTTTATAGATGATATTTCAGTCTTATTTTCATTAAAAAAGGGTAGATAGTAAGGGATTTATGAGTAACAGAATGAAAGGAATTCAGTTATAAGCCGTTTAAAAATTACTCAGCATAAACTTAAATAAAATGGAGTGAAAATAAAAAGATGCCATGCCAGCAGTTCTTGTTCCAGGGAAATACTGTTTTTCAGACACAAAATTAATAAGAACAATGCATTCATTTTGCACTTCACAGATGCATACAGCTTCGCCACATCACCTACTATATATCATTTGGAATTTTGGGCTTAAAGGGAAATGTTCATCTGTACCTAAACAAGACCAACTTTTGGTTCTCACCATACCAAAATCTGTTCTGTGTTTTCCCTGCTCTGGCACCGGTGAAGCTCAGCTCTCTCACAGGTGAACACTCCTGGCTGTGTAGCCTGGCCCGGTCCTCAGGGCCATGCACTCACTTGCAGCATACACAGCTACAGGTCAGAGCTAGCTTCATCCAGGAGAATGAGAGAAAATACCTGGTGCAGTGACCTGGTTAGCAGTGCCACCATCAACAGTCAGTATAACAGACTCTGTCTCACTCAGCTGAGGAGACGTGTTATCAGGCACTGCTGACAGATGAAAATGATGCCAGTTACATGTGGCAAACTGAGAAACCATGGTACTTTTGGCCCCTGAGGTTAGCCAGTGGATTTCTGGTATGTTAAAACAGAGCGGATACAGAAAGTTTGGGGGCCACAGGCTGCAAAGGCTGGCCTTTGACTTGCCTTGATTACCTGACTGTTAAGCTTGGTTTCTCTCTCTGTCTGTCTGTCTCTCTCGTTGTACTGGGGATCGAACCCAGGAGCATTCTACCTTCAAGTTGTATTCCCAACCCAATTTTATTTCTTATTTCCTATTTGAAAACAGGGTCTCACTAAGTTGTGGAGGGCCTCACTATGTTGCTGAGGCTAGCTTCAAACCTGAGACCCTCCTGTCTCAGCCTCCCAAGTACTGGGATTACAAGCGTGCGCCACCACGCCCAGCTTTTGAACTTGGTTTTCTATCAAACTGTTAGGACAATGCACTTATTTTCACACATGTGAGATTATGCACACACTAATCTGAAGCTCTGGTAACTGAACAACACCTCAGAACAACTGGAACTTGACACTAAGAACTCCCATTGATAGGTGGCACCATACTGGGTCTCTCCATTTGGAAGATGCCCACAACACACTTCCTCACAGGGGCCTATGTGACACCTACTGCAGTTGTTTTCCTGGGGAGAAGGGTGCTAGGTGGGGAGGAAGTGCTTCCCCACGTTTTGTTTTTACATAAACATGAACATTAGAGAAATGATATTGTCAAACAGGCAGCAAAGCAGCAGCTAGGACCTGGTAACAGAACCATAAACATTCACCAACTTAAAACAAAGGCACACGGGGAAACAAGTACGGGGCGCACACATGCCAAGCACTAGCTGACAGCCAACAAGGATGGAGACGATGGCAACACGGTGCAGAAAACGAACAGACGGAGAAGCCGAGGCATGCAGTTAGCACGTGTTCACCTGACTGCCCCACAGAGTCAGCGGTGGAGAGCGCACTAGTGGACCTGGAATGCCGTCGAGAGGCTGCAGGTAAAGGAACGGCAACACCCACAGGGTTAGCACACGATACCAAGGAAAGCAGACTGCTCCCCCAAGGCTGCGTTTGCTCTCTTGGGAGAATGGCGCTGACGTGAATGGACAGTGAAGGCCTCTCCCAGACTATGGGGGGCCGAGGCACTCACGCAGCTTGGAGACACACAGGCATGACAGAGGCGCTCTTTAAGGAGCCTCCTACAGAGGATGCACTGACCAACTCAGACCCACGCATGAAACCTGTACCAGCTGATATGGAAATATGGCACATAAAGAACATCAGGAGTCAGAGCACTGTCTACACCCCAGAGTGGACACAGGAGGATGAATTATTAACTTAGCTCACAAGATGTGTCATTGGTATGTGATGCATTCGCCACCATGCACCAAAAACGAAAGCAGAGGAGTTCAGAATGTTGTTTCCACAGAAGCTGAATGGAATCACAGGAATGGGCTCAACAGCTGGAATTCCGTTTTCCCCAGTCAAAGAGTTTGCTGCGCAAATATTCTGATTATTAAAACACTTGCTTAACTGTTGGAAACTCAGTGGTCATGAGTTTAACGACCTTCCTTGGATAGGCACCTCTGGCACACTGCTTATCAACACTGGCTTGGAATGAAACAGTAGGTCCTGGTTTGATGGCAGCTGGCTGTGGGACCTCAGGCAATCACTAACTCCTTCGAGGTCTCAGTTTCTTTGTCTGTAAAATGATTCCTATCTCTTGGTTGTTACTGAGAGGATTAAAAGAGCATACATAAAGTGCTTCACTAACTGTGCCAGGTGGGTGGCCGGCAGTGGTGGTAACAGTAGTTAGTATTTGGAGTGGCAGGAGAGGTTAAGAGGAAACTCTAACTTCCATTTAGACATTGGCAAGTATTCACAGTAAGTGTATCAACTCACTAACTTATGGAAATAAACACTAAGCTCTGTCTCATAAGGAAAAGGAATATCTTTCAGAAGTAATTTGAAACAAGTAATTTGAAACAGACTTGGTTCAAAACACTGAGGTACTGATCACAGTTCCATGTAATATATGACTTTTCATTATCTCAAGGGGAAAACAAAACCAAGATAACACGCTTCCATTCATGACTCTGAAAGGGTCATGGTCATTATTCCACAGAAACATCACAGATTCAGCAAAGTCAGGTTGAGCAGCAGCTACCTTCCATCCACAGGGTGTTTTGTACACATTACCACTTGCTTTTAGTCAGAAAATATCAAAACCTCGGACCTTTCAAATAATTTTAAAGCTCATGTCACACTCAAAGATACATACATCTGTGGTCTATGTAGTATTAAATAGCAAAAGTTGCCTGTTCAATAAAGACAAATGTCTGAGTTTGCAAATAGAAAATCCCTTCTTTCTCAACATACATAAACATAAAAATAGACACTCTCTAAAGCAAAAACTATACATATATTACTTTCTTAAACAAAGTAAAATAATTTTTAAGACTGAAGCAAACCACATGCACATCAGCATTGTATCTTGATAGTTTAAGCTGGAAATAGTCTTTAAGCAATACCTGATCCAAAAGTTCTTTTTATAAAGCGGCCCTCTGGCTCTGTTTCAACAGAATTGTATGTGTGTGTATGTGGGTGTGGATGTGCGCGCATGCACGCAAAGGCATTGAACCCAGGGGCACTCTACCTCCAAGCTATGCCCCCAGCCCTATTCTATTTTTTATTTGGAAACAGGGTCTTGGCAAGTTGCTGACAGCCTCACTAAGTTTCTGGGGCTGGCTTCAAACCTGTGATCCTCCTGTCTCAGCCTCCCAAGCACTGGGATTATGGGTGAGTGTTGCCATGCCCATTTCAGAATCTTTAATAGTAAATCTTCTTGTAATAAGTTCACTGTCATAATAAAAAGTGTCCACTCAGTGCTGGAACACAAGGTGAACCCACTTTTATGTCAAAGCCTATTTACAACAGAGTTCTAATTTTCCTCAAAAAGCACTGTAACCATCATCCATATGTACTTCTAGAATTAATATGCCTCAAAATGATTATGCAAACTGAAAACACTTATACCATTGGCCTCTACCTGCAGGCCCTGGTCTGTGGATGCAACCTGCTAAAGACCCAGAAAGGAAAGTGATGTCACTGCTAAATACATACAGGTTTTTTCCTTGTCATCAATGATTCCTGAAAAATATAATGTAAAAGCAGATCTAGAGCCTTTGCTCTATATGAAGTATTACAAATAGCCTAGGGGTGATTTAAAGTACCCAGGAGGATGTATGTATCAGGGACCCAAGCATTTGCAAAGTTAGGTACCAGTAGGGGTTCCAGAACAAATCCCCAGTCACTGAGGGACACCTGCATTTGCTGAAACATCATTATCACTGTTACCTTTTTTATTTTTTTTGAAGGTTAGCTATATAAGTTGATGCAGTGAGGTACTCACACACAATCTCACTAATTTCCCAAAGGGGTAAGATGTAATTATTAAAATGAATGAAAAAAAAAAGAGCTTTCACAGAAGGCACAGGATGCTCCACTGAGGAAAACAGCCTCCAGGGATGTGTCTCTGAACTCTCTGGACCTAATCCTGAGCCCAGAAGTCACTGACTCAGGAACAGCTCTGGAGTACTTTTCCAGTGCCTGACCCTGCAGACTTCACAAAAACAAAACAAAACAAAACAAAACAAAACAAAACAAAACAAAACAAAACTCAAGATTTTTGAGGAGCAGAGGAAAGAGAGTGAGTCGTGAGAACTACTCTCAAGCAAGGCAGGCTTGAAAGCAGACTTGGTGCAAACCTCAGCTGCACCACTAAGCTGTATAGCCTCAAGGGTGTGGCTTGCCTTCTGCCACACTTGGCAACCTATCCCAGAGGGTGAGTGGGGACCAGGCGCCATGTTTGCTTTTTTTTTCTTTTCTGGGACTGAAGATTGAACCCAAAGGCATTTTACCTCTGAGATATAACCCCAGTCATTTTTAAATTTTTATTTTGAAACAGGGTGTTGCTAAGTTGCAGGGGCTGGCCTTGAATCTGTGATCCTCCTACCTCAGGTTTCCAAGTACTGGGATTACAAACTTAATCCACACCCGGCTCTGGATACTAAGCTGAGGGGCAGGTTTAGCCAGAGGGGAAAAAAGAAATTTAGCTCAGAAGACATTCCCTATTACCTTGACCACACAAAGCATGAGATGCCTTCTGTGGAAACAATGATATATTTCAGTATTTTGAAGTGTCACCAAGGCAGTTAAGCAGATCTATCTATCCAAAGAGTAAAAAAACAGATGTGCCTGCTCAATTGCTAAGTGCACATGAAAACTTTGAGAATTTAGTGTACCTTGTAAAAGATTACAAAGGCTGCTTCTACCAATAATATAAAAAGTATATACGATATACGTGTAAATTAAAACTGATAATTCCTTGTAAGAGACAAAATAACCAATAAACAGACTGAATTGCTGAGTGTGGTGGCACATGCTTGTAATCCCAGTGCTTGGGAGGCTGAGACAGGAGGATTGCACTGGTTCGAAGCCAGCCTCAGCTACTTAGTGAGGCTCTCAGCAATTTAACGAGACTCTGTTTCCAAATAAATTATAAAATGGGCTGGGAGTGTGGCCTGGAGGTAGAAAGTCCCTGGGTTCCACACCCTAGTACCACAAAAACAAAACAAAACAAAACAAGAAAAAAAAAAAAAGACTGAATTGTCTATTCATATGCTAGGTTGTTTGGAAGGTCAAACAGTGAACAAGGATGTATATATAAGCAGTCTTAATTTTTTTTTTTGTGTGTGGTACTGGGGTGGAACTCAGGGGCTTTTCTACCTCCGGGCTATACTCCCAGACCTATTTTTTATATATTTATTTTGGAAACAGGGTCTCACTAAGTTGCTGAGAGCCTCGCTAAATAGCTGAGGCTGGCTTCAAACCTGTGTGATCCTCCTGTCTCAGCCTCCCAAGCGCTGGGATTACAAGCCTGTGCCACCAGGCCTGGCTTACAGCCTTAATTTAAAAAGAAAAATCATCAGTTCATTCACGGAACAAAAAAGTCATTATTGCCACCCACCTAATTCATTGAGAATTCTGCTCCAAGACTTAGGCTTCCAAGCTAAGCTGCCCCACCCTGGGGCCCTGCTAGCCAACAAGGGACAGCTCATAGCCTGAGGGGAGGAACTACCAAGGGAAGAGGATCACCTCCCAGGGTGGTCAGAACTCCTAAGGACCCACTCACTGGTCATAATGGCAGAAATCTAGACCTCAATTCCTGACACAGATTAGAGACAAAAGACATTAGAAGTATGTGACACTCAGAGTTCAAAGTCCAGTGTCAAGAGTTACACAGTCAAGACAGACCTTGCAGGCCACACTCCACACCATCATCTCAGGTGTAGGTCTTAGTTTTTTTTTTTTTTTTTTTTACAATACTGGGGATGGAACCCAGGGGCGCACCTCTGAGCTACACCTTCAGCCCTATCTTTTATTCTTTATTTTGAAACAGAGTCTCACTAAGTTGGGGAGGGCCTCACTAAGAAGCTAAGAAAGAAGCTGAGGCTGGCCATGAACCTGCGATTCTTCTTTCTCAGACTCCCAAGTTACTGGGGATCACAAGCGTGTGATACCAAGCGCAACTAGATCTTAGTATCTTAAAATGATTTCTAATAGCCAGGCGCGACAGTGCACACTTGTAATTTCAGTACTTGGGAGGCTGAGACAAAAGGATAGGAGGTCTGCAACCAGCCTCGGCTACTTTGTGAGGCCTTCTGCAACCTAGTGAGAACCTGTTTCAAAATGAAGACTAAAGCCAGGCATAGTGGCGCACGCTTGTAATCCCAGCATTGTGGAGGCTGAGACAGGAGGATTGCGGTTCTTAGACAGGCTCAGCTACTTAGTGAGGCCCTTTGCAACTCAGTGAGACTCTATTTCACTTTTTATAAAGAATAAAAAATAGGGCTGGGGGTGTGGCTCGGAGGTAGAATGCCCCTGGGTTTCAACTCCAGTACCACCAAAAAAAAAAAAAAAAAAAAACCACCAAAAAACACCCAAAAACAAAAAACAAAAAACCCCCCACAAAATGAATTAAAAAATAGGACTGGGGGTTTGAAAAAATGATTTCTACTCTTTGTGTTTACTGAAGAGGCAATATATACATATACATACATATAGATGCATGTATATATAAATTATAAGTGTGGTGGCACACACTTGTAACCTCAGAACTTGGGAGGCTGACACAGAGGATCACAGGTCTGTGACCAGCCACAGCAACTTATTGAGGCCATCTACAAATCAGCGAGACCCTGTTTCAAAATAAAATAATAAAATAGGGCTGGAAGTGTAGCTCAGAGGTAGAATCCCAGTGATTTCATACCCAGTAAGATAAACTGTAGAAATTCAGTGGCTAAAGCTGTCTTTGGGTGACTTTATTTTCATTCTTTCTTTCCTTTTTTTTTTTTCTTTGGTGGTACTGGGGTTCCTGGAAGCCCTTCTACCTCCGGGCTACACTCCCAGACCTATTTTATACTTTTTTATTTTTGGAAACAGGGTCTCTTAAGCCAGTGCAGCTGGCTTCGAACCTGCACGATCCTCCTGTCTCCGTCTCCCAAGCCCGGGGATTACAAGCGTGCGCCACCACGCCTGGCAGGATGACTTTATTTTCAAACAGCCATTAATTTAGACTGAGCTCTGCTTTATGCTGGGAACTGCCACAGAATAGGCTTGCCTGTTAGTGGCCCAGTGCCTCACACCTGTAATCCCAATCTTTGGGAGACAGGAGGATAGCAGATTTGAGGCCAACCTCAGCAGCTTAATGAGTCCCTGGCTCAAAATAAAAAATAAAGCCAGGCCTGGTGGCACAAGCCTGTAATTCCAGTACTTGGGAGGGTAAGACAGGAGGATTGCATGTTTGGGGACAGCCTGAGCAACTTAGCGAGGCTCTCAGTAACCTGGTGAGGCCTTGTTTCAAAACAATAAAATAAAAATAGAGGTGTATTTTAGAGGTAGAACGCCCCTGAGTTCAATTCCTAGAACCAAATAAATTACTTCAGTAGAGTGAAGTGGTGCTTTTTCCCTCTAATATGAAATTGCCAAAATTCAAGCATGCAGAGGGAGACAATGAAGGACAGCTTAGGAGAGGACGAGAGAAGGGAACACAGGGCAGCGGAGAAGGGAGGGCAGGTCACTCCAGCAGTGTCTGGGACAAGCACGTGGGCAGGGGAAGGGACTCTGCTCCTGGGCGCCCCCACGTGTACTCACCGAGTGGAGGGAAGCCCCGAGCAGGGCTCGTATCGCGGCTGCTCTCACGGCTGGCATCGCGGCTGCACCCCTGACTCATGCTGGGTCGAGGGATACGGCTGCTCCGTGCTAGCGTGCAGCATGAGGGTTTCAGAGAAGGTGAACAAGTTTAATGAAGACAGAAAACTCACAAAACGTCAGTCACATTCGGTTAATGTCATTAATAACTGTCCCAGCGTGCTGGGGAGTTCTGCTGACTAGGCCACTGATCCACACAGAGGTCTGGTTGGCCGCCGTGCCAATGGGAGGGTATGAACAACCGTGATTGTGCACTGATGCCTCAGACAGTGGAGAACTTTCATATGAAGGTGAGATTATACCTAAACATGAGAAAGGGAAAGGAATCTCTCTAAAGAGCAAACTGAAAATAAAAGATCAAAAGCTTCTCAGGAATCATCAGTGTTTATGCCTTAGCAACTGCTCGACATGAGGATAAAGGACCAAAGGCTGTTTCATATGCATTTTTTTTTTGGGTGGTACTAGGGATAGAACCCAGGGGCTTTCTACCTCCGGGCTATACTCCTAGACCTATTTTATATTTTATCTGGAAACAGGGTCTCATTAAGTTGCTGGGAGCCTCACTAAGTAGCTGAGGCTGGCTTCGAACCTGTGTGATCCTCCTGTCTCAGCCTCCCAAGCGTGGGGATTACAAGCGTGCACCACCACAACTGGCTGCATTTGGGTTCTAAAAAGGCCATTTAATTTGGATTAACTACCAGAATAACGTTCTGATCACTGAAGTCCGCAAAGTTACCTAATTAAAAGGAAGAGGGCTCACTTTCTCCTTATCCCAGTGTTTTAGAAGAGAAGCGATAAGGTCACACAACTGGAGGGCCTGCCCACTTTGAGCAAATGTACAGATGCTTCTATCAAGTGAATAATCCATGCCAACAGATGTGAAGTACTGGAACTGCTACCTTTGCATTTTCTGATTGACGTCTAATCTGTGCTTTTTCTATGAGAATCCAAATGGAACTGCCTAGGGTCCCTTCCAAGCACTCTCCTGGGTCCAGCCTCATGCCCCGGGTCCGCACCATGTGGACTGAGATTCTCAAGATCCCAGGGGAAAAAACATCTCTCCTCTGATCTGCAAACAGCCAATTATTCTATGGTTATCTATAAAGTATACTATTCTCATTGTTTTAAACATGGAGGCAGAGTAGCATGAATAATTTGACTGTGAAACTCAGAAAGACCATGGTACCTTGTTTCTTGATTTGAGAGAATAGAAATAAACTACTGACAAATTATGAAATGACACTGCATACTGAGTGTATGTGGATGGAATGCCTGGCACAATGGCTGAGGGGAGCAGGATCCATTTCTATCTTGTGACATCCATTACTTCTATACTGGACAGAGAGTGTTAGAAACATTCAACTTTATTCACTGATGTACAACAAATGTGTTATCTACACTACGAAGAGTTCAGCCTGTTACTTCAGAGCTAAGATTTAGTGTCCAGCCAAACTACGAGAATGTGCTCTGGGCCGGCACAGTGCGAGCCTGGTGCAGGTGAAGGAGTGGGCACAAGCAGCTTCCTCCTGCGCTCACTGTCAGTGCTGCCGGACTGTGGAGGACTGCCATCCCTGTGAGCAGGCAAGCACATGGTTACTTGGGGCTTCCCTAGGAATTCCTCAACTCTCCTTCATTTTGCCAGAGGGACATTGAAACACTGAGCTTTCACTCCAAGTAGCTGAGATGATTTAATTAGCAATTCTCAATAACTTCTTGAACAGAAGGGCAAAAGACTCAGTAGGTACCGAATTAAATCATTAAAAAACCTAGAGAGCTGGGCGTGGTGGCACACACTTGTAATCCCAGCATTTGGGAGGCTGAGACAGGAGGATCGTGGTTCACAGACAGCCTCAGATACTACTTAGTGAGGCTCTCTGTAACTCAGCGAGACCCTGTATCAAAATAAAGAATAAAAAAAATAGGGCTGGGGTATAGCTCAGAGGTAGAATTCCCCTGGGTTCTGTCCCAGTACTGCAGAAAGAAAAACAAAAAAAAACAAAGAAACCTAGAAAGCATCTACTGACTCTGCCAATATGAAAAAGTGACCTAGACTACAAAGCAATACTGAGCTTCGGAGAAGCATTTCTGCCTGCGTCAACAGGTGGCCTCTCCAGTGCCAAGCGAACCCACTGGTCCAGCCACTGGGCCTCTTTTGGTCTCAGCCACTTCTTAGGAAAATACAGAATAAAAGAAGAATTCCATTATTTAAATGGGAGAGCACTGTGAGACAATGCACATACACACAGATTCTTCTGAATTCGGTGCTACATGGTATATATGAAAATCTTGTCATATTCTACCGTCCACTCCACAGTGGATAATAAAAAAGAAATCGGGTCCTTATAAATTTTCATATAAAATCAAGCTTAGTTGATCATTTCCTTAACAGTTCATGCCTGATATCTTTTTACTAGGCTTACGCCTTTGAAAAAAGTAAAAAAAAAAAAAAATATGTTTTGTCACTTTTGTGACAATTTTAAAACAGTACGAGAGAGACTATTTAGGAAGAACTAAATAATCTAATCTTTTTTATTTAAATTTTTTGTGGTACTGGGTATGAAATTCAGGGGAATTCTACCTCTGAGCTACACCCCCAGCCCTATTTTTTATTCTTTACTTTGAAATGATCTCACTGAGTGAGTTGCAGAGGGCCTCACTAAGTAGCTGAGGCTGTCCGTGAACCGTGATCCTCCAGTCTCAGCCTCCCAAAATGCTGGGATTACAAGCGTGCGCCACCACGCCTCGCTCTAATCTAATCTTTATGACTCTCATAGGAATATATCTGATACCGTGTCTATATTGCATTGAGAAATTAAATATGCATCCTTAAGATCCTTCCATCTTTTTGCAGTTTTCCTATGTGCCTGGGGTGGGGGAATAAGAAAAAAGGGACTTAGAAAAGCATACCGACTATGGCACTGCCAGGAAAGTTAATCTTGATTTGGGCACTGAAAAAAAAAAAAACTATTTGAACTAGCTTTAAAGAAATGAGTTTTAATAACAAAGTTGGTAGTCTTAAATTAATTCACACTAAGCTGGCCAAGAACCTGTGATCCTCCTGTCTCAGCCTCCCAAGTACTGGGATTGCAGGTTGTACCACCTTAAGGTAAGCCTTCTTAACAAGGTTTACCCTCTGAGTGTTTCATACACAGAATTCATCGACTCACTCCTACTGACTTATTCCTTTAACTTATAGCTTGCTATAGCACATAAAAAATAATTCTGTTTAAGCTAGGCATGGTGGCGCACGCTTGTAATCCCAGCATTTGGGAGGCTGAGACCGGAGGATCATGGTTCACGGACAGCCTCAGCTACTTAGGGAGGCCCTCTGCAACTCAGTGAGACCCGGTTTCAAAATAAAGAATAAAAAATAGGGCAGGGGATGTAGCTCAGAGGTTGAATGCCCCTGGGTTCCATCCCCAGATTCGAAAAAAAAAAAAAAATTGTTTATAGTTTTGTGAAAAATCTGCTAATAGTTGCCCCAACCCTCATTAAAGTACATCTACTTATGACATAGATCTTTCAAATATTGGATAACTTAAATCAAGGGAGAAAATCACACCCATTCAACTAAAAATCTACGAGGACTTAAAAACTTAAAAGTATTTTAGTTTTTTTTTTTTTACAGACTCATTAAGTGATCAAATAAAAAACTAAAACAATAGACTAAATCAACCTGTCTCTTTGTTACGTGCCCAAACTGAACACTCTGTGTGAGAATATGATATGGATAAGGCACAGGGAAGAGACAATGGCAGCACACCTGCCATGTGGACTTTCTAGGAGCAGCATTCCCATAGAGTTTGAACTTTGTGCTTAATGTGAGAGGCTGAGTAGGCTTGAAACACTGCGTGACTGATACTCTGGCCTACCTTCACAGTGTCTTACTCACAATTCTGACTTATTTCTATTTTACTTTGTTTTGGTATACTGGGAATTGAACCCATGGGTATTCTATCTCTTAGCTCAATCCTCAGCCCCATTTCATTGATTGATTGATTGATTGATTCATTGATTGATTGTGGTGCTAGGGATTGAACTCAGAGGCATTCTATCTCTGAGTTACATCCTCTATATTATTTTGAAACAGTGTCTAAGTTGCAAAAGGCTTCACTAAATTGCTGAGGCTACCTGTGAACCTACTATCTTCCTGTCTCAGCCTCCTAAGTATTAGAATTACAGTTGCACACCACCATGTGTGACTTGGAATCATTTTTATAACAAATGAGAACAGAAAATTGAGTTAAGAAATATCATTTAAAACAAAAAAGCACAATTTAATTTGTTGGTAACTAGAATTTGTTCTCAGTGCAAATTCTAAGCACACTTTAGCTATCATTAAAATTGCTAGAGCCAGACAGACATGGTGGCACATGCTTGTAATCCCAGTATTTGGGAGGCTGAGAGAGGATATCGCAGGTTCATGACCAGCCTCAGCTACTTAGTGAGGCCATTGCATCTTAGTGAGACTCTGCAACTCAGGGAGACACAAAAATAAGTAAATTTTTTTTTTTTTTTTTTTTTTTTTTGTGGTACTGGGGATGGAACCCAGGGGCATTTTACCTCTGAGGTACACCTCTAGTCCTATTTTTTTAGTTTTTATATTTCTTGAAACAGTGTCTCACTGAGTTGGGAATGGCCTTGCTAAGTAGCTGAGGCTGTCCATCTGTCCATGAACCGCGATCCTCCGGTCTTTGCCTCCTAAATGCTGGGATTAGAAGGGTGCACCAAAATATTCTTAAAAGATGTTGTTCTTGTTTTTTTTTTTTTTTTTTGCGGGTCTGGGGATGGAACCCAGGGGCATTCGACCTCATAGTTACACCCCCTGCCCTATTTTTTATTATTATTTATTTATTTATTTTGGTGGTACTGGGGTTCCTGGAAGCCCTTCTACCTCCGGGCTACACTCCCAGACCTATTTTTACATTTTTTTATTTGGAAACAGGGTCTCCTAAGCCAGCGCCCACGGCTGGCTTCGAACCTGCACGATCCTCCTGTCTCTGCCTCCCAAGCGTGGGGATTACAAGCGTGCTCCACCATGCCCGGCTTTTATTCTTTATTTTGAAACAGAGTCTCACTAAGTTGCGGAGGACCTCACTGAATAGCTGAGTCAGCCTCCCTAGTGCTGGGATTATAAGCGTGCACCACCACACTTGGCTCAAGATGTTGTTCTTTTTAATACTTTCATTTAAAATATGATGAGCTAAGCCAGGCGTGGTGGTGCACGCTTGTAATCCCTGCGCTTGGGAGACTGAGACAGGAGGATGGTGCAGGCTCGAAGCCAGCCTCAACTGGTTTAAGAGACCCTGTTTCCAAATAAAAATATAAAATAGGTGTAGGAGTGTAGCCCAGAGGTAGAAGGCCCCTGGGTTCCATCCCTAGTACCACCAAAAAATAAATAAATAAAAATAAATAAATAAAATATGATGAGTTAAATATTTAGATAAACATTTATCCAGTATATAATCATAGTTATAATCTATTACTAAATTTTTTTGTTTATATTTATTTTATGTGCATTTTCTCACAGTGTAGAAATATAAAATCTTGCTGGGTGTGGTGGCGCACACTAGTAATCCCAGCATTTGGGAGGCTGAGACAGGAGGATCATGGTTCGCGGACAGCCTCAGCTACTTAATGAGGCCCTCCACAACTCAGTGAGACCCTGTTTCAAAATAAAGAATAAAAAAATTGGGCAGGCGGTGTAGCTCGGAGGTCGAATGCCTCTGGGTTCCATCCCGACCCACACACAAAACAAACAAACAAACAAACAAAAAAGAAATATAAAATCTTCTCTAATCAGAACTGTGTGAGACCCCAAAGCTTCACTCATCACTCATTCCCTTCATGAGCATCAAGGACATACTTTTCTCTTGAAATAATATTTTAAATAAGAACTCTTTGGGAAATTAACTCCTTTTTAAGTCCTTACTGATGTTTCATAATACTGCTTTTTTTTTTGGTGGGTCTGGGGATGGAACCCAGGAGCATTTGACCTCCGAGCTACACCCCCTGCCCTATTTTTTACTCTTTATTTTGAGACAGGGTCTCACTGAGTTGCGAAGGGCCTCACTGACTAGATGAGGCTGTCTGACAACCATGATCCTCCGGTCTCAGCCTCCCAAATGCTAGGATTACAAGCGTGCGCCACCTCGCCCGGTAATAATACTGCTTTTAAACGCTTATGAACTGTTGTCTTTTCAACTAATCACAACATGAACTTCATAGTAAAGATACTGGAATACCATGTCTAGGGTTCCATCTGATACATGAACTTGGATTATTTCCTAATTTCATGAAGATTAAAAATAGCACTGTGTTTGTGTATGGCACTGGGGATTGAACCAAAGGGCATTTTACCTCTGAGCTACACCCTCATCCCTATTTTTAATATTTATTTTGAAAAAGGATCTCACTAGGTTGATGAGTCTCACTACTTGATGAAGCTGTCCTCAAACCTGCAATCCTCCTGTCTCAGTCTCCTAAGTACTGGGACTATAGGTATGTACCACCATGCCCCAGTTAAAAGAAAAAATAATAATTTTTTTTTTTTTTTTTGCAGTACTGGGGATAGAACCCAGGGGTGTTCTACCTCCAAGCTATACCCCTATCCCTATTTTTTAGTCTTTTTATTTTCTTGAAACAGGGTCTCACTGAGTTGCAAAGGGCCTCGCTAAGTAGCTGAGGCTACTTAAGAGAACCGCGATCCTCCTGTCTCACTCAGCCTCCTGAATGCTGGGATTACAAGCGTGCGCCACCACACCTGAAAAAAGCCCCAGCATTTTTAATAAATATAAAAACAAATATTCCCAAGCAGACAATAATTTTTAAAGGAATAATACTAACATGGATTGCAAATAGAGATTCTATAAACTTCAAAAATTAACTATGGAAAAAATTAGCTCAAATATTTTGTGTATGTGTTTGTGGAGGCATTCTACCTCCAAGCTACACCCCCAGCCATATATATATATATATATATATATATATATATATATATATATATATATATATTTTTTTTTTTTTTTGGTGGTACTGGGGTTCCTGGAAGCCCTTCTACCTCCGGGCTACACTCCCAGACCTATTTTTACATTTTTATTTGGAAACAGGGTCTCCTAAGCCAGCGCGCGCGGCTGGCTTCGAACCTGCGCGATCCTCCCGTCTCTGCCTTCCAAGCGCGGGGATTACAAGCGTGCGCCACCACGCCCGGCTTTTTTTTTTTTTTAAGTTTTGTAAAAGGGTCTTGCTAGGTTGCTGAGCTGTCCTCAAACCTGTGATCCTCCTGTCTCAGCTTTCCAAGTATAGGCATGTGCCCCTGTGCCTGGCTCACCTTGATTTGAAATCCAATGTATTTTCCAGACAAAATCAGATGCAAACACATAAATAAGTTGCAGCACTGGATGTGAAATGCAGACATTCCAGGTTCGTTCTTGCTTCTAGTTGCAACCACATCAATACCCACACAACGTGTCAGCTTGAAAGCCACGCTTTCCACGTTGTCTATGTGTGTAACCCAGCACAAAGCCAACGTCACAGACAGTTAACAAACCACCAAGCACTTCTGCCTTGCTTTGGGAACAAGTTCATACTGAACTCCAGCCATTTTTCAGTGTCTGCCTTCTCACAGCTGAGGGGCTTCCAGGCTTGTCCTGGGATGGCCTTCCCAGCCCACCTGTCCTCATTCCATTGCCCTCTAGGGTAGCTTGTAGTCTCCTTGGCTTGATTACTCCTGCACCTACTCTTTTCCCCTATAACATCTCTCCCTCATCTCCCCACCCTGGGTAATCCCACTTGGTATTTCAAGACAGGACCTATTCTGGAATACCTCCATTAGCAGGAAATCTGGGAGGTTTGGGTGGACAAAGGCTAAGACATTCATTTTGTAGGACAGGTCCCAGAACAACCTGCCATTAGCATTTGTCATACAGTTTTGTATTACTTCTCTTCACTAGATCACAAGGACCCTGGAGTTAAATATAAATCTAGCTCATTTATCTTCCAATTCTTAAGTTTATCAAAGTACCAGTTCAAAACAGTCAGCACTGAAGTAAAAGCTGCTAAGAAGATTCATGAGTAAACTTGGGAGAGGTGCCAACAGGACTCAGAGGTCTAGCGCTCTGAATCCCATTGATACCGATGTCAAAAAGAGAGAATGTGTACATTCAGGTCTTTTTATTATATCACAAAAGACTCTTATATAAAAAGGTAGCCTATGAGTTAGATTTTAATAGTAAAATGGGTCATTAAGTTGCTGAGCATAATTCATAGGATTCTATAGTCTATTACAAAGAAACTAAATACTACATACAAAAATAAATATTACATTTTAGTTTTCATCCATTGCTAGCTTTCAGGATTCAATAAAATTATGATAAAACTATTCATATTCTTTCACAAGTTTTAGCAATTAGGTTAGAGAAAATAAACGAAGACCCTCATTTTTAAAAATTGTTTTGTGGTGCAAGGGATTGAACTCAGGGGTATTTTACCTCTGAGCTACACCCCCAGACTTATTTTTATTTTGAAACATGTTCTTGCTAGGTTGATGAGAGTCTCACTACTTTCTGAGGCTGTTCTTGGACCCGAGATCCTCCTGTCTCAGCGTCTAAAGTACAAAACTTGTTTCTGAAAATTAATATAGGTTAAAAGCTATTTAGTGCAAATTAGTTAAAAAAACCCAACAATGTTTTTATTTGAGGGAAAACCCCTGCTTGTTTCCCCAATTCCATGCATTTTGTAAAATGACAGTGAAATACAAAAGCCTACAACTATGTAATTTTCTCCCATCAATGTGTGTAAATCCCACTCATGTTTTGATTCTAACTGAAACCTCAAAGTCTGCATCAAGGACAAATCAAAACGTCTATTTAACACAGTAATAATATCAGTTCTAAAACAGAGCTCTTTCCTTCATTAGACACAGTCCTTACTTAGGCTATAATCAAAATTGCCATCAAGCTGGGAGTGGAACCTGTCTTGAATGATCCTTACCTAACCCTATCCGGTTTGGGCTTGTTTCTCGGCTACACCCTTGACTCCTGGGAATCCTGCTTCGTTTCTCTGACGATGGTGTCACAGGTGGGCCTCTTGAGGAACCCCCAGCAAGTCCACCATAGCCGCTGCCCAGCAGTTTCCCTGGGGAGCTGGACCGGCTGCCAGCTGAAAACGAAGGAAAAACAAGTGACCAACCTGTGGGAGTCTGGCAGAGAATCATTGCAACTTCAGAATCAAGTCTGTACACACTAATGTGAACCAAATACCAGGAGAATTTTATATAAAATTGTTTTTTAGTTGTGGTAGTAGTTTGTGTGTGTGTGTGTGTGCTACTGGGGGTGGAACCCAGAGGCTTTCTACCTCCGAGCTATACTCCCACACCTATTTCATATTTTATTTGGAAACAGGGTCTCACTAAGTAGCTGAGGCTGGCTTCGATCCTGTGTGATCCTCCTGTCTCAGCCTCCCAAGCGCAGGGATTACAAGCATGCATCACCAATCCCGGCTGTAGTTTTTTTTTTTTTTTTTTTTTTTTTTAATGTAGGCACATAAAAGAATATTGAAAAGCCAGGTGTGGTGGCACACGCTTGTAATCCCAGCATTCGGGAGGCCGAGACAGGAGGATCGCGGTTCGCGGACAGCCTCAGCTACTTAGTGAGACCCTATTTCAGAATAAAGAATAAAAAACAGGGCAGGTATTTTTTATTACCTCGATGTAGCTTGAAGGTCAAATGCCCCTGGGTTCTATCCCCAGACCAGCAAAAAAAAAAAAAAAAAAAAAGAATATTGAATATCAAGGAGTATCTGGTAGAGTTCTTCCTAGAATTGATTGAATGATTTCTGATTCCACAGAGTGGGCTGAGTACCTACAGTAACCTCTGCCCATAGATTTCTATAAATAATGACACAGGTATTCCTTTACTGTTTTCTTGTGCTGTTGTTTTGTGGTGCTGGAGAAAGACCCAGGCATTGTACATATTAGGAAGGTGCTCTGCCACTGAGTTACCTACCCAGTTCCTATTGTTTGGTTTTTAAATTTTTTTTTTTTTTTTTTAGGTACTGGGGATAGAACCCAGGGCCATTCTACTTCCAAGCTACACCTCCAGTCCTAATTATTTTGAAACAGGGTCTCACTGAGTTGCAAAGGGTCTCATTAAGTAGCTGAGGCTGTCTTCGAACCGCAATCCTCCTGTCTCAGCCTCCCAAATCCTGGGATTACAAGTGTGCACCACTACACCTGGCTACTTTGTTTGGTTTTTTATTCCATGAGAGCATGCTAAAAATTTTAAGTGTAACTACTGCAGGAGCAGAAATATAAATATGACAAGAAATTTCTTAAGCATTAGAGAAAATGGATCCAAGAAAACATCATTAATTTAACAAACGGAAGAAAAAGAGATGAGGGTAAAATAACTTGAAGTGTAGTAAAAAATAAAATAAAATCACAAAATAAGATGGTAGGAATAGAATCAAACATATTAGTAATCATAACAAATGGGAACAGATTAAATTCATTTACAAAAAGTCAGGAATTCTCAAATAGATGAAAAACAATAAAAAAAACTTCATGTTATTTATAAGTCAAATAACATACCTAACCCAAAACAAAATAGAATAAAATACAGCACTTAGAACAAAGAATATTTAATACCGATAAAACAATAAGTGTCCAAGAAGATAACAGCCACAAACTTTTATGCTCCAAACAATATAGCTTTGAAATACAAAACATGAAAAAAGATAAAAGTATAGATAGAAATGGAAAAGCCCTGTTAATAGACCTCAGAGAAAGACTGTGATACTTCTCAGAGAAATCAATGGAGCAAGTACATATAACTGTGTGTGTGGGAGAGAGAATACATGTGTATACACAGTCACATATACACCAGCAGTCCCTAAGCTTATGTGGCCTCGTAATATTGCAGCCATCTTAGATTGTGTAAGCACACTTAATGGTGTTTTTTTTTTGTTTTTGGTGGTACTGGGGGTGGAAACCAGAGGCTTTCTACCTCCGGGCTATACTCCCAGACCTTTTTTTATATATATTTTTTGTAAACAGGGTCTCACTAAGTTGCTGAAAGCCTCACTAAGTAGCTGAGGCTGGCTTCGAACCCATGCGATCCTCCTGTCTCAGCCTCCCAAGCGCGGGGATTACAAGCGTGCGCTACCACGCCTGGCCTTAATGGTGTTATACAACAAAATCGCTTAACGATGTATTTTTCAGAATGTGTCCTCATCCTTACGCAACACATGCCTGTAAACACACACACACACACACACACACACACACACACACACACACACACAATCTCCTACAAACACACATGCATATGCCAAAAAACAATTTGTTCTTTCCTCCTTTCTAGACACAAACATTACATAAAAAACTGCATCACCATACTAAGCTTAAAAAAAAAATGTGCAGAAGTAGAAATCACATAAACCATATTTCCTGAAAAGCATGCAAAACTAAAAATTTAGAAACATATTACATTATCAGACATTTTTATTAGTAGCTAAGTACCCAGATACCTATATAATCATGTCCTGCAGGACAAGATTCTCTCTGAGAGAAAAGAGCATAATTGTAAGCATCATATAAAGATGAACCTGAATGGGACGCATTGACTTAGACCATCCCTTAGTAGGGAAGGCAACAAAATTCTAAAATGTACAATACACTTTATTACATACCAGAATAGAATGAGACAGAGGAAATAGACCTTTGAGACACCACTTACCTGGAAATTATATATATATATATATATATACATTATATATAGATATATACAAACATATATATACATATATATGTATATACACACTCTTTAGATTTTTAAAATATAATAAAAATAATAAATTATTATTAGTGTGTGTGTGTGTGTGTGTGTGTGTGTGTGTGTGTGTGTGTACATATGGTATTGAAGATTGGACCCCCAGACATTTTATCTCCAAGTTACATCCTCAGCCCTATTTTATTCTTTGTTTTGAAACAGAGCCTCACTAAGTTTCAGAGGGCCTCGCAAAGTAGCTGAGGATGGCTACAAACCTGCTATCCTCCTATCTCAGCCTCCCAAGCACTGGGATTACAAGTCTGTTCCACCACATCCATAAAAACTATTTCATGTTTTATTTGGAAACAACATCTTGCTAAGTTGCTGAGGCTGGCTTTAAATCTTCAATCTTCGGGTCCCAGTCTCCCAAGTACTGGGATTGCAGGCATATACCATCACACCCGGATAAATATACATTATTTAAAACTATACAATGGATTAATTAATTTTTGTGATACTAGGGATTGAAGCCAGGGGCCTTCTACCTCTGAGCTATACCCCCAGCCCTATTTTATTTTTATTTTGAAAACAAGGTCTTGCTAGGTTGACTCACTACTTGCTGAACCTGCAATCCTCCTGTCTCAGTCTCCCAGTAAGGAGATTACAGGTATATGCCACCACACCCAGCATAAACTATATTTTAAAAAGTGTATAATATATGTAGTAAAAGTACCATTATTCAAATGAATCAGATGGATAACTACTCACACACACACAAAATCAATGCTTTGTAATGGTTAACTGCAATTTTAAGTAAAAAAATCTTTACAAAAATCAGCAACACATATTACCATGAAGAACTATCTCAGGACCTAATAATTTTGTCTAAAAAATAAACTGCTAACCTATGCAAAAGGACTGAAAGAAAATCCATTTCAAACTTTAGTACTTGAACAAACAGAAAAAATGTAGATTAATTAAGCTCATAATAAAGAAATTAATGTTGTGCAGAGACCACAGGGTGAGGCAGAATGCAAAACCCAAAAAGGCAAGAAGAGAAAGCGCTTACCGCCAGCAGGATTAGCAGATCTGGATCCTTGATAATGAGAGCAGGCCAAAGGACAGGCAAAAAGTGGATTAAAAGACAATAACACAACACAGAGGTCAGCATGCATCACAGCACGAAGGTCTTATTCACAAGCACATAAACAGAGTAGTTGCTTTTTGTAGGACTGTTCCCCCTGGTCTACGTGCTCACGCTTACTCTCGACTTCTCATAGTACTTGTGTAAGGCCTGTTCAGAAAGCGCAAGTGTTCAGCATGCTGGGCATGGCATTAGGTGTGAGAGATGTGGAGGAGAGGGAAGACCAGAGTAGCATTCCTCTCCCGCGCTGAGCCACCAGAGGGAGCAAGCGCATGTAATGTGTTTGCTCGTGTATTAATACACAAAGCGCTCAATAAATATCAGTAACTGCAAAGAAACTGCTACTAACCAGTTTCAGCTGAATGTGCTATGCCTTTGCTTATTCTGCAAATATTTAAAATATTTGCAGAGATAACACATTTGTCTCTTAATAAAACCACTGTTAAAATATTTCACTTATGCACAAGCTTCAGGTGTAGGCTTCATCACGTGCTGCTGTTTGGTTGTCTCCTTTCCTATAAAGAGAGTGCAAGTGGAGCTCTGGGCCATGATCAGTGTGTTGATGAGCCTGAACACTAAAAAGTTCTAACCCCCCAGCCCAAGTCCCACTAGAGTTTGAGGAGGGTTTTTTTCCCCCCTGTTCTGGAAATTGAACCCATTCTACCTCTGAGCTATAACCCCAGGCCTATTTTTCATTCATTATTTTGAAACAGGGTCTTACTAAGTTGCGGAGGGCTTTCACTACGTAGCGGAAGCTGGCTGTGAACCTGGATCATCCTGTCTCAGCCTCCCAAGTACTAGGATTATAAATGTGTGCCATCACACCCAGCGAGAAGGAATTTTTAATCTTTTCTCTTTTCTTTCTTTCCTTTTCATTTATTTTCTTTTTTGGTACTGGGGATTGAACCTAGGGGCATGCTACCTCTGAGCTATACCCCAGCCCTTTTTATTTAAGTTGTTCAGTCTGGCCTTGAACCAGTGAACTTCTAGTCTCAACCTCCCAAGTATTAGGATTATAAGAGTGCCTACTATGCTCAAATGGAGAAATAATTTCAACTTTTTACCACCTCCTAAAAACAGGTAACATATGGATTAATAAAATGTGCAATACATACAGTGCCTACCCAGCTGGGCCCAGAAGCCCTGCAGAGGGCATTGCCAAAAGAGAGCAGACAAAATAAATAGAAAATCCTGTTCAACCTCTTTCAACAGAAGGAAATAATACTGCACAAGTAAAGGCCTGGATGTTTTATGTTTTACGACTTAAGGCTTTTCGTTTGTGTTTTGGGTGGTACTGGGGTTCCTGGAAACCCTTCTACCTCTGGGCTACACACCCAGACCTATTTTTATATTTTTATTTGGAAACAGGATCTCTTAAGCCAGCGAGGCTGGCTTCGAACGTGCGTGATTCTCCTGTCTCTGACTCCCAAGTGCAAGGATTACAAGTGTGCGCCACCATGCCTGGCCACACGACTTGAGTTTTTTATATTGACTTGTATTAACACTTTTGGTGTAATACTTGTAGTAAGCTCTGACCCATGTTTTGAGGTCACAGCTAGAACATTATATCCTTCTGTGCCTCCCACGATCCTGAGGGGTCCATGGAAGAACCAGAGCCAGGGGTAGTTTTGTGAGCAGATGCTTCCAGACTACACCCATACCCAGATCTGAATGAGAATTCAGGAGCTCTACATAATATGCAACACATTCTTGGTTTTTATTTTATTTTATTTTTGTTTTTATTTTATTTTGGTACTGGGGATTGAATCCAGAACATTTATCACCAGGCAATACACCCAGCTCCTTTTATTTTATTTTTTATATTGGAACAGGGTCTTGCTGAGTTGCTGAGGGCCTCACAAAATTACTGCGGGTAGCCTTGACTCTATAATCATCCTGTCTCAGCCTCTCGAGTACTGGGATTACAGGTGAGCGCCTCTATGCTCATCTTCATTCCTAGTCTTAGTCCCTATCTCAGCCTCACCACATTTCTCACTGGAGAGACCTATCCCTGGTCTTTGCTGAGTCTTTTGTACTTCATTGGGATAGAGGAGAAGACAATGTTTTTGCTGTTCTATTCGGGTGAGGTAGAAGTCTGCAGATATAAAGCCACTCTGGCTCTAAAACCTGTTTCTGTTTACGGACTTGCCATTTTAGAGCTTCCTATTTCTCAATAAATCCTCAGAAAAGCCCCACAGGGCAGGCCTGTTATCACTCAATTTACAGACAGTGGAAGAGAGGCTCACAGAGGCTGATGACTGTTGCAGGCTCACTCTGGCACCAGGATGCCACTCTTTGGACGTACCACGCACTACCATGCATAGCCATCAGCAAGGTGCTGTGGCCTCCCAGAGGCAGCCATGTGATTGGCCTTCCACTGTCTTTGAAAAAAGGATCTTAGCTGGTTTAGCATGAGGACTACAATTTTAAAAGGGATGTGGGAAAGAACATAAATTCAGGAGTAACATAAGGCATTCTCAATATCAAGCAAGTCCCCAAGGTTTGGCTGCAAAGTAAGCATTTGACACAAGCCACATATCTCCTGAGGACATGCTGGTGGTGGACTCAGGGAGAGCTCCTGGGGACAGGAAGACTCCGTCTGTGCTCAGGCAGATACCCAGCCCCACTTGGTGTGCACAAAAAAGGATAGGCCACTCATAGCCATGTGTAGCAGCACAGCGAGACAGCAAGACCGATCAGGAAGAACTCATTCCAGCAATGCTGTGCTCCTGGTTGAGGGAGGCTAGCAAATGAGCTGGCTTCCTGTGTACACAAAAACAATGATGGACAGGAGCAAGGCAGCAGGGCAAAGCAAGAGCTCACACTGGTGAGAGGATGGTGCGGGCTGTGACTGTTGGCACACAGGGTTAAAGAGGAGCTTTGAATGGATTTACTTATTGACCACTGAAAAACACTCAGCACTAACATGTCTGTCCAGGTCCTTCTCTATTACATCAGAAGGCTTCCTCAGCAATATAAAAACGGGTCACGGAAAACACAGGCCTCGATTTGAGAGAATTCAGGGTAAAGAGAGAAAATATGCTCTACTGTTTAATGCCTAAGGAGCTATGTAAATCACCTGGAAAGAAGACCATAGTATTCCTGGAATCTTCCATTTTGTTAGTTTACCCACACAAAGTGTGATCACTTAGAGTACTACAGAACCACAAAAATGCACTTTCCCCTGAAGTCAGTGCAAATAGTGTCAACCAACTGTTCAACTGCAGAAGAGGTAGTGGAATGACCCCAAGTAACAGAGCAGAACACATGGCTTACGCTGAGACTGTGACACCACTTTAGCACGGCTGCGGCCCCGGCTGTCGGAGGGTGTAGAGGCGACATTGGTGGCACTCCCAGAGCTCTGCCGTCTCGTGCGGATTCGACCTGAGGACATAATGAAAAGGGCTGCCATGATGTTTTCAGCGAGTGTGACCCACACCATGAGAAAGGGCGCAGATGGGGTCAGCGCTGTGGGGAAGAGGGGTTACAGTGAGCCAGGTCCCCCAGGTGAAGTCTTGTACCACATGTAACCATATGAGGATGGATGATCAGAAATGAAGGTGGCTAAGAAGTTCTCTACAGGGTTTCTCTGGTTTTAAGGAAGCAAAGATGCCTCTCCTGCCACAATCCAATGAGAACTGGATCTGATAGGGGAAACCAGGAACCCATCTGAACCTCCACTGGCTTTTCAGATTGTTCAAAATCACATCTATCCTTATATCTGGCAAAGCCAACAGAAAAGGAATGCAGAGAAAAAAACCCTAAGGTTTGAAAGATTTAAGAGAAGAAAGAAAAAAAAATAAAGCATAGCATTTTAAAAAAGTATAATTAGAATCAACGACTTTTAGAAATTTAAGAAAAGATGTGCAGAAATTCTAGAATCTACTCTAAAATTAAAAATCATATTACTCTACTAGCAACTATAAACATGCCACTTCAGAACCCTTACAACATATGAAATAACGGTTGCTGTTTTAAGATGAGGAAACCGAAAGGAAGGAAATTCGTTTTCCTGATGTGACATGACTGATCTGGATCCTATGCCTGGCCCATAAATGAGGACCTTTAATTCTCTTAAGTCACCAGGATAAATCAACCAGGCAAAACAAACATGAAAAAACAATTGAGCCTCACCAAGGAGCTGAGGCTGGCTTTGAACCTGTGCAATCCTCCTGTCTCAGCCTCCCAAGTGCTGGGATTACAAGCATACGCCACCACGCCTGGCCTTTATTCTTTATTTTGAAACAAGGTCTCACTGAGTTGCAGAGGGCCTCACTAAGTATCTGAGGCTGTCCACGAACCCGGATCCTCCTATCTCAGCCTCCCAAATGCTGGGATTACAAGTATGTGCCACCATGCTGGCTACAAAAATAATTTTTAAATGAACATCTCTATCTATTTGACTTATAAATTAAAGCCCTCTTTGCTACCTCCTCGTATCCTCAATCTTCCTCCACCATTTGGTAAGAGGACCCTAAAAGTTCAGTGTTCAGCACTCCTTTGCATTTCTATTTTTGTAAACAAATACACTTGCATAACCAAGAAATACACGGCACTATTGTGCACATGGTACATGTTCCTCTCAAATGCACTTTTTGCTCAACATTTTGTGAGAACACTAATGGAATTAATTTTTCTTTCTAGGTAAAGAAGAGATCATTTTGCTGTTTGTATATGACTGATCAAGACTCTAAACTTACATGGGGCGTAGTGGCACAATGCTTGTAATCCCAGCACTCAGGAGGCTGAGACAGGAGGATCACATAGGTTCAAAGCCAGCCTTGGCTTCTTAGTGAGGCTCTCAGTAACTTAGTGAGACCCTGTTTCCAAATAAAGTATAAAATAGGTCTGGGAGTATAGCCCGGAGGTAGAAAAGCCCCTGGGTTCCACCCCCAATACCACAAAAATAAATAAATAAACTTACCTAACTTTTCTTATTGATATACAATGCAATGTATGTCATTTTTAAAAAAAGGTCTTATTCAGTTTTTACAGATTCATTCAAAGGTGCTTTACTTTTTATAACATAGCATATTTTATTAAATTACATGTTCTAACAGTTGCTGACAGAAATGAATGTAATTAATCATTTTATTTTGACCTAAGCTCTAGGAACTTTTTATTTTTTACTTTTTTTGCGGTACTGGGAATGCAACCCAGGGCATTGTACCTCTGAGCTACACCCCAGCCTACTTTTTTTTTTGGGGTCTTTTTATATTTGAAACAGGATCTCACTGAGTTTGCAAAGGGCCTTGCTAAGTAGCCGAGGCTGTCCAAGAACTGGGATCCTCTGGTCTCCACCTCCTGAATGCTGGTATTACAAACATAGGCCACCACACCTGGCTAAACTCTAGGAATCCTGCTCAACTTTTCTTCATTCGACTACTTTCTACATGATTTGGGGTTATCCAAATATCTGCAATAAGAGATCAATCGTACTCCTTCAGGCCATTCATTTCATTTCCTTTATTTGCCTGAGTGTGTTGACTTGGCCATGTAAACAGTGCTGACAGAGCACTGGCTCTAGTCAGACTAGAAGACGACGACTCTGGAACCTCGGTGTGTATAGCATTTCAACAGGGTAAGAAAATTAGTTTCTATTTCAGTTGCTAAGAATTTTTGTCATAAATGTTTAAGTTTCTGATGCTTCACTTGCATCTTTTGAGATAAGTATTTTTCTCCTAAATGTGAACTCCATCAGTGTAGTTTTAAAATATTAACCCTAGGACACACCGATGCACTGTGACATGCACATGACACACACGACATCTGGACTGTCCTCTAGGACTTGGTGTTTAGGAATGAGGCCACCCCAGCTATACAAATCAGTGATAAGAGCCTCTCCTGTTCTATTCTGAGTTTGTATAAGATTAAAATTATTTAATGCTTGCATATATAATCATTTGAGCATGGTAGAGATTTCTGGAGCATCTTTTTAAATCTTTCAAGTAAAATGGCTTAAAATGTTGGAAATCTTTGAGCTCCCTTTTATACCTCTCTTCTAATTCTTTATAAAATGTATAATAAATTCAGGCACAGTGGTACATGCCTATAATCCCAGCACTGAGACAGGAGATCACATATTTGAAGCTAGCCTAGGCAACTTGGTGAGGTTCTCAGCAATTTATCTAAAGCAGAAAGAGCTGAGTCGGGCATGGTGGCGCACGGTTGTAATCCCTGCGCTTGGGAGGCTGAGACAGGAGGATTGCACAGGTTCAAAGCCAGCCTCAGCTACTTAGTGAGACCCTGTTTCCAAATAAAATATAAGATAGATCTGGGAGTATAGCCTAGAGGTAGAAAGCCGCTGGTTTCTACCCCCAGTACCACCAAAAAACAAAGAGCTGGGTATGTAGCTAATAGGTAGAATGCCTTTGTGTTTAATTTCTAGTACCAAAATAAATGGAATAAAAAGAACAGGGGATGTAGCTCAGTGGTAGAGTGCCCCTGTGTACAATCTTCAGTCCAGCAATATATATATATATATTTTTTTTTCCCCCTCAATCACTATTTTAATGAACTTGCCAGAATACAAATGTATAACCTGAGCTTTCAATTTAGATCGTACAACTACTGATTATAAAATCACCTTTTTGCCTCATAATGCTGAAATACTAACTCATTTTGACTTGGCTATAAAGTACAATATTTAATAGAATTATTGAAAAAATTATAATTGGCCCAGGGCTAGGGGTGTAGCTTAGTAAAAGTATACTTGCTTGGTTAGCACGTGCAAGGCCCTGGTTCAGTCCCCAGCACTGGGGGGGGGGGGTCGTCTAAATGATCCCAAAAATGCAGATGGGAAACTCATACTGACCTGGCCTCCGGGGCATTCTACCTCTGAGCTGCGCCCTCAGACTTTTTTATTTTTTATTTTTGAAATAGGGTCTAGCATCCAACCTGTGATTCTCCTGTCTCAGCCTCCACCATGCCCAGTTCCTGTGGGTTTTAACTAATAACTAATAACTGCTGGCATATCTTCTAAGCACTGCTAGCTCTCTAAGTTCCATTCTTGCAAAAGGGACAAAAACAAGTGCCGAGCTGACAGGTGGCCTTGGGTCCTGTATTCTCTGCTCCTTGCCACACTGGGCTTGAACTATCTAGCCCTGTCACTGCCCATGTAGCCCTGGGGCACACACAGGACACTCACTGTGCTTCTTCCAGAAGTCCTCTAGTGTCTGACTCTACTTTCTAAAACCAAGGGTCTTGGAGTGGTCCAAGATCACTCCAGCATTTCTCTTCCCAGAAGGGGACCAGGAAGAGATGCAGTCTCTTGCACAATGCCTGTGAGAGCAATTCTCCTTTCTGGGGAATGTGAAACCAATAAAGAAAAATGTTAAAAAGTCCAAGAGCTGGGGAGGTTAACAGGATGCTGCACAGACAGAGGACATGGGGCATTCTGGAAAAAAATGCCATGTCCCACACAATAATTCTGCTTTCTATTTCACATACAACATTCTAGTCTATTCATACACTTCCCTTCCAGGTAAGCTGAGGAAGCACTTATGATTGTTTCTTTGGGTTGCTGATGTTATTTATTTATTTTTTGTGGTAGTGGGGATTGAACCCAGAGGCATTTTACCTCCAAGCTACATGTCCAGTCCTATTTTATTATTATATTTTGAAACAGGATGTCCTCACTAAGTTGCTGAGGCTGGCGCTGACCCTGTAATCCTTGCATCTCAGCCTCCTGAGTACTGGGATTACAGGTGTCTGTCACTGTGCCAAGCTGCTGTTATTGTTAGGAAGACTGTTTCTTACAGGGTAGGAGAAACATACAATTATTCCCATCAGCTGAACAAATGAAGAAAATAATCACTCAACTTTTCACTATAACAAATGAGGTTCTCATATGCTCAGAAGTTTCTTGTTTATTTTCTTGTCATTTTCTTTTTCTACCCTCCCCCTCCCCCCTGTGGTTCTAGGGATTGAATGCTGAGGCATTTTACCTCAAAGCCACATCCCATCCACCCCTTTTTTTTGTGATACCAGAGATAGAAACCCAGGAGCTTTCTATCTCTGAGCTACCTCTCAGACCTATTTTATACTTTATTTGGAAACAGGGTCTCACTAAGTTGCTAACAGTCTCACTAAGTAGCTGAGGCTGGCTTTGAACTTACATGATCCTCCTGTCTCAGCCTCCCAAATACTGGAATTACAAGTATACAAAACCATGCCTGGCCATAACAGCCCTTTTTAAATTTTTTATTTTGAAAAAGTGTCTCACTAAGTTGCTGAGGCTGGCTTAGAACCTGTAATCCTCCTGTCTCAGGCTCCCAAGTATGGGGACTACAGGTGTGCAACACCACACCTGGGTTCTTATCCATATTTCCATTCTGAATACTTTTCATTTCGCAAAGTTGTCCAACCCTAAGAATCACCAATGAGGCTTTTTGGAAGTTTAGACCCCCAGACCCTTTCAAATATAACCAGTATCTATAGGGGAAAACACCCAGGACTGTTGGCTTGTTTGTTTTTGTAGTACTGGGGATTGAACCCAGGGTTATTCCATCACTGAGCTATATCCCCAGTCCTTTTTATTGTTTAATTTGAGACAGGACCTCATTAAGTTGCCAAGGTTTGCCTGGAACTTGCTCTCATACAATTTCCAGAGTAACTGAGGTTACAGGCTTGGACCACCACACCTGGCCAGGGTTGTTTTTTAAAGCAAGCAGCCAGGTAATTCTTGTAAGTTTGAGAAACACTGGGACTATGTTTATCTTTAAAAAAAAAAAAAAAAAAAAAAAAAAAAAAACTCTTCCTATTGCTTCCTTCCTGAGCCCCTCATGAACTAGGAAATAGAGTAAAAGAACCACAACCATCACACTCACATTCAATCCACTCTGCAGGCTAGCCCTTTAGGGTGGCCAAATAACGTGTGAAAATGGACTGCCTGCTTCTGTTAAGTCACCATCTCGAGGACTGGTTGGTCTAAGCCATTATCTTTCTCCTTTGTACTTTTATTGGTGCAATGTAATTATACATCAAAGTGAGGTTCAAAGTGATACAAACATACATGCACACAGCACTTGGTATGTTTCCCTTCAGATAGCCCCCCCAAACCCTTTTCAAACAGAGTCTCACTATATTGCTTAGGCTGGCTTCAACAATCCTCTTGCCTCGGCCTTCTGAATGGCTAAATCTCCAGGTGTACTCCAATGCATCTGACAGAGTCACCATCTTTTATTTTCATGATGACAGTGACATACAGGCACACAGTAATTGGTGGGCAAAGTTACCATCTTAAGCAGAAAAGGCTTCCCTGAATTTCAATTATCCAAAATGATACCATGCTTTCTAGAAACTTTGAATAATGATGCTCTTGTCTAGCATGTGCTAAATAGAGACCTAGATAGACTGTAAGGTCTACATCTAAAATTCAAAAGGCAATGCAAACATCAAAAAGAGCCTCTTGCCAATGGCATGAAGGCAAAGTAAGGTGGATCTGGACATTCCAGTTTCTTCTACTCAGCGATACCCGTTGTGTGCACAGGAGAACAGGGCATGTGGAGTTGTGACACATGGCTGTGGGTGAATGAAGGCCAGTGATACAAATAAAGGTGGTGTCATGTAACTCAGTACCTTTAGGGAAAAGAAAAGCTGTTGGTAAAATGTCTATTACCTGGTGGAAATCTTTACCAGCCTTTAACATGAATAATTGATGTAGAAATTTACTTCCAAAACGGGAAAGGCAAATCCTGAGTGGTCCCCACAAAGTCACAAAAGGAAAGAAAAGGAAACAGAAGCCACAGTGGTACATCAAGAGTGGTAAGACCTGAGGCAGGCAGCCCAAGAGGACAGGCACACAGTGTGACATTCTCCTCCTCCTGAGAGCGACTTTGCATCAAATCACGCACAGCATACTTCAGTGCCACAAAGACTGCACGAGAAGGGGCTGAGGAAAAGGGAGGGCAAAACCGCAGTGGAGACAGAATGGGGGGAGGGCGTGCAACGTCTCATGCAGGGACCTCGGTGACACAGTGGGCACCGGAACGGGGAGCAGAGAGTGAGACACACCTCAATCACAGAAACAAACCGCTTACCCTCCGCTTTAGTGGTAGTACCATCTTCAAGCAAATTAAAAAACAAGGGAAGGGATAACAGGGAACAGTTAGTGACATTCAAAAAACCAAAGAAGCAGAATGTTATTAGCTACTAAAAAACAAAAGTACAAGTTAAAACAAAATCAGAAGGGAAACAAGTTTGACAGTAAGGCAGAGTCTGAAGCAAGTTAAGTGCTTGGACTGAAATGAGTTCAGCACGGTGTGAAGTGTTTTTGCCTCTGGAAAATAAAACATGAAAGGGCAACCCAGGGGCAGGCTCAGCTGCAAGAGACTGGCAGTCATTTTGTTGTTTCAGTCAACCTTCATTATCTTAAGAACTCCTTAGAAGAAAGTACTAGCAGAAGGATTGAGGAAACAGGAGGAGGGGCTAAAACTTAATGGACTAAAGAGTCACCCAGAGGGCAAAGGCAAATGAGAAGCACCAAGAGGCCCCTCTAGCAACGCCTATCCCAACTACAAGCCCAGCGGCAGCAGCTAGAGCTCAGTACCTGAGTCCAGGCCTATGCACTCCATGTCTTCCCTCCCGGGTCTGGACTCTAGAAGTTTGGAAAAGGATCATCAGCTACACATGCACAGTGTCTGTAACAGGTGTCAGCAGAGTTAACTTCTAGTTCTGCTGTTCAGGTTTTGTTTTGTCGGACATAATAAGGAAAGTAGGGGTAGAATTCTCAGGAAAATGAAAGGATTTGTATTCTCTTTGTGTGTGTGTGTGTGTGTGTGTGTGTGTGTGTGTGTGTGTGTGTGTGTATGTGTGTGTGTGTGGTACTGGGGTAGAACCCAGGGGCTTTCTACCTCCAGGCTATACTCCCAGACCTATTTTATATGTTATTTGGAAACAGGGTCTCACTAAGTTGCTGAGAGTCTCACTAAGTAGCTGAGGATGGCTTCGAACCTGTGTGATTCTCCTGTCTAAGTCTTCCAAGCACTGGGATTAGAAGTGTGCACTAGCACGCCCGGCTAGGAAACGAGAGGATTTGAATACTGCAGTCCTGCCATCTGCGGAGGCAGCACCAGGTTGAGAACTTGGCCTTGGGGTTTCTGAAGGTCAGTTCTCATCAAAAGAGCAAATAACTAAGGGCTTTCATTGTGTGTGTGGGGGGAGGGGCGGGCGCAGGGGGGGGGGCTGTTAGCTCACTGATCCATATTCAAACTCTCCAAATATGCACACAAAAACAAGGTCTATGTAGTACACTAAAAGGCTGGTTTTCCGTAAGTTTTCCAGCAATGAAACAAATACTAATTATACTAAAGGCGGATCAATTGAATGGAAACAGGTAAATACTTAAAAGACTGAAACTGACAGAACTCTTGCACCACTAGAAGGAGGAGCTGTGATTCCTCCCTGTTTGGTGGCACCACATCAACATAACATCATGGCACGCCTACGTAATGATGCAACAGGTATAACTGTACAAGAGTTCCTCCTGGGTTTCTTCCTGCGGGTACGTACACATATGTGCATGCGGCATTTCCACAGAGAAGGTGAGACGGCTGAACCCATGTTCCAGGACACACACCTTTCAGGTTGACAATGTCCTACCGCAGCCCCACTTCCTCCACCTCATAGGACAACTGTTTCCAAAAGGCCTGTGTATATTTCACTGACTGTCATCATATACCCGAGGCAGGTGGCCAGTATTACCAGCAGCCTGTGGGCAGGGAGCAGACTCCAGATTCCACAGCCAGCTCAGGGCCATAGAGCTGACCCAGTGGCCCTGGGGAGCTTCTTAGCTGGTGCTCTCTCATTGGGCTTCTGTTTTAATATTTCATGCTTAAATTTTATTAATTTACTCAATATCTAAAGCAGGACAATTTTGATTTGGAATTTGAATGACTTGGCTTTTACAAAAGTACACTAATGCAAACTACTAGTCTTACACAGAATAGATGTTAAGTGTGTTATAAAAACGAGTGACTGAGCAGGGCGTGGTGGCGCACGCTTGTAATCCCCGCGCTTGGGAGGCAGAGACAGGAGGATCGTGCAGGTTCGAAGCCAGCCGCGCGTGCTGGCTTAGGAGACCCTGTTTCCAAATTTTTAAAAATGTAAAAATAGGTCTGGGAGCGTAGCCCTGAGGTAGAAGGGCTTCCAGGAACCCCAGTACCACCAAAAAAAAAAAAAAAAAAGAAAAAAGAAAAAAAAAAAAGAAAGAAAGAGTGACTGACTCAGACATTAACATTTTGGGTTGGGCAATCCTTCTGGAATGGCGTGTTCTACCGGGGATACGCGGAAGGACAGCATTTGTGAGTATAGAAGTGGCATGCTGGTTAATGAGCCTACCAACTGTCACCCCAGACTGAGAGACACCTAGCTATGTGCAGTGGCTATGTCTGGCTACTGCCTCATGGAATCCCTGCTCTGCCCACCAGTGTCAGGAGGGGAAGCCAGCTTTGGTGCTGTGGGAGGTGCCTTTGATATTGGCTGGGATCACCATGGAGGAGGAAGTGGGCCAAGGGAAGGGCTTGTGGGTAGTACAGCCCACGAGCATGGGTGTTCTTACTCATCTCTAAAGGTGGATGATGCTCCAGAGACAGGAGCCACCAGACAAAGTGTGATTGGGACTAGAACCTAGTGCATGAAGTTACTTACACTTCAACATCAGTCTTACAACAGTGAGGCCTCCCTCGATTATGGTGTTTTGCAGTTTGCTAAAGGTGATCAGGGACACCAAACAAGAAAGACAGGGTTGGGGAGATTACCTAAAGATGCGTAGGATCCTGGAGGCAAGGCTGCTGCAGAGCTGAAGGGTGTTGTGCCTGAGGATGATGACACCTTGGACTTGGCGCTGGCAGCTGCGTTCACATCAATGTCGCTTCGAGACCGCTGCAGGGATCCAGTGGTTGACACAGATTTGGTACTAACAGTAGAAGCTATGGTGGCAAAAGAGAAGATGGCATAAGGACTACAACAAATATGTCTGTATAAAATAAATGTATACATTATATATTTATAACATATATGAATATATGGCATAAGAACCCAACAAATATATATTTATATAAAATAAACATATTATATATATTACATATATATATATATATATTTTTTTTTTTTTTTTTGGTGGTACTAGGGATTAAACCTAGAGGTATTCTACCTTCGAGCTACACCCACAGGCCAATTTTACTTTTATTTTGAAACACAGTCTTGCTAGGTTGAGAGTTTCACTACTTGCTGAGGCTATCCTCAAACCTGGGATCCTCCTGGCTCAGGATCCCAAGTACTGAGATTACAGGTGTGTGCCACCATGCCCAGCTTACAATGAGATTTATTTATTTATTTATTATTATATTATTATTATTATTATTATTTTTTTTTTTTTTTTTTTTTGCGGGTCTGGGGATGGAACCCAGGGGCATTTGACCTCCGAGCTACACGCCCTGCCCTATTTTTTATTATTTATTTTGAAACTGGGTCTCACTGAGTTGCAGAGGGCCTCACTAAGTAGCTGAGGCTGTCCCCGAACCGTGATCCTCCAGGTCTCAGCCTCCCGAATGCTGGGATTACAAGCGTGCGCCACCACGCCCGGCTTATTATTTATTTATTTAATTTATTTATTCATTCATTCATTCATTCATTCATTCATTCATTCATTCATTCATTCATTTATTCTGAGCTACACTTCCAGCCCTTTTTTTTATTCTTTATTTTGAAACAGGGTCTGAGTTACAAAGGGCCTAAGTAGCTGAGGCTGACTAGGAACTGTGATCCTCCTGTCTCAGCTTTCCAAATGCTTGAATTACAAGCATGTGCCACCACTCCCAGCTACAATGAGTTTTATTTTCATTTTTTTTTTGTGTGTGTATGGTACTGGGGACAGAACCCAGGGGCTTTCAACCTTCAGGTTTCACTCCCAGACCTATTTTATATTTTATTTGGAAAAAGGGTCTTACTAAGTTGCTGAGAGCCTCACTAAGTAGCTGAGGCTGGCTTCGAACCTGCAAAATCCTCCTACCTCAGTCTCCCAAGTCCTAGGATTACAAGCGTGGGCCACCAGGCCCAGCCTTACAAGGACTTTTAAATGCACACTGTTGGAACAAATATCAAGTTGTATCAAAATCTGCAGCCCTCAGGGCGTGTTGGTACACACTTGTAATCCCAGCATTTGGGAGGCTGAGACTGGAGGATCACAATTCGCAAACAGCCTCAGCTATTTAGTGAGGCCCTCTACAACTTAGTGAGACCCTGTTTCAAAATAAAGAATAAAAAATAGGGCAGGGGTTGTGGCTCGGAGGTCGAATGTCCCTGGGTTCCATTCCCAGGCACTAAAAAAAAAAAAAAAAAAAAAAAAAAAATCTGGAGCCCATAGGACAGCCCAGGAGCTTCTTCTGTTTGAAGACAGAGTTCAGACACCACCAAGGAAAACAAGAGACTTCAACTGGAATAGACTTACTACACTTGTTTTCTAAAACTGGAGACAAATCCAGAGAAATGGCCCAGATTTCTGGCTACCAGGAGAAATGGAAACAGTGAAAAGCTATTCCTGTGTGGCCAGCATCTTCATGACATGGAGTGGTGTGCCACCTTGCTGCTGCCGCAGAGTGCTCCAAGTGGCCCTTGCTCCCTGGCCATATGACTCCAGATTGGGGTGGCACTATGTTTGGGACAGAAGAGGGGGAAGGTCTCAGAGCTCATCCCTGCCTGTCCAACCATCCTGAAAATCGAGGTGGAGTTCTGTGAGGGCATTCAGAGCAGATGGCAGAGGGCATGGGATGGAGACCTGTGTGGCCCTGTTGTGCTGTGGCTGGGTGGGCATCTTGGTGGCTGTTGTCTCACCTCTAGAGGTGGCGCTTCCTGTGGGGCTTCTTTTGGCAGAGAGTGGCCGACTGAAAAGACAAGAACACACATTCATCATCTAACATGTACCTCATTTGCAGTAACAAGCACAGCCAACACCATGAAGCAGTGCTCATGAGGAATCATTTCAAGATTTTCAGAATTATTCAGGCAACTGGGATGACATCTTATAAACCATGTTTCTGACAAATAAAGTTTTAGTGCTATCTTTTGAACTACCTTTCAAACACATGGTAAGATAGTGACCAGAGACAGCCATTAGAAATACAGAGCAAAGATGATTATGTACATAAACATATTGTGGTACTGGGGATAGAAACAAGGCACTCAACCACTAAGCTACAACCCTATGCCTACCCTTTTTCTCCTTTCTTGATACTGGGGAATTGAATCCAAGGGCATTTTACCTCTGAGTTCTGGCCCCAGCCCTTACTTTTTGTTTTGAAACAGGGTCTCGCTCAGTCACTGAGGCTGGCCTCAAATCTGTGACCCCCTCTGGTCTGTTTCCTAAGAATTGACATTAGAGGGGCACACCACCATGTCCGGCTTCTAGCCATTTTATTTTACCTTATATTTTATTTTCCTAAATTTTGAAAGAGGGTCTCACTAAGTTACTGAATGCTGGCCTCAAACCTGTGATTCACCTGATCCTCCTGTCTGTCTTCCAAGTACTAGGACTACAGGTTTGCACTACTGCACCTAGCAAGATGATAATATAGTAAGTGCCAGGTTTTGAATGATCTCCTTTTCCCAAACTGTCTCCAAGTTAACACATCCTCTCAGAAGACTCTTGCATTAATGTGAGTGGTTCACACTACTCTGTAATTCAACTGTGTTCTTCTATAACTGTATTCTAGGATGCCTATAAGTTTCATTGAAAGCCACCTATGTCAGAGACCATGGTCACCTGCTTCTTACCCTTCTCCACAGCACTGAGCCGGGCTCCACCTGCAATCAGAGGGGATTTTAACAGGCTCACACATAAACCCCAGCCAGCACGTGTGTTCCAGGCAGCACACTTGAGTAGAGAAGTTCACATTACACCTGCAGAGCAGAGTTCCTTACTTGAGACTCTCTTGTGAGCTGGAGGAGGAGCGGTCAGACTGAGGCAAAGACACTATGCTGTCCGAGTTCTTCAAGTGGGACTGCAAGGCTCGCTGGTAGGAGGACTCCAAGGTGTGGTATAAGTGCTCTGCTTCCCTGCTGAAGTGGCCATGGAAGCCCCAGTAGCACCTAGGGAAAGCACACAGGCTCCTGGTAGCAGTGTGGACGTTGACAGGCATCTGGAGTGCTCTGCACGTTTCTGAGGCTTTGTCTACAGCCTGCCTGCTAACAGTAGCAGCAGGGTACAAACCTCAGCCCTAGCCTCATAGTGAACAAGCTACTCAACTTCTATGAATCTCAATCTTATTTATAAAATGAAAATTAAAGGGCTTAATTTGTAAGACTGGGAAGCCTTAGGGAAGACAGAGGTAAAAAACTAGAACTATCCCCAGAACACGGTAGATTCACAAATCCTCTGGTTCAAGAAAAAAAAGGTTTTTTTTTTCTTTGTAGTAATGAGGATTGAACCCAAAGGCATTCTCTCTGACCTATACCCACAGCCAAATTTTTTCTTTTTATTTTCATTTTGAAACATGATCTTGCTATGTTGCTGAGAGTCTTAACTACTTGCTGAGGCTGTCCTTGAACCTGTGATCTTCCTGTCTCAGCCTCCCAGGTACTGGGGTTACAGGTATACACCACCACCTAGCTGCAAGCATGGGTTTTATTTATTTTTTTTTTTTGGTGGTACTGGAGTTCCTGGAAGCCCTTCTACCTCTGGGCTACACTCCCAGACCTATTTTATATTTTTGAAACAGGGTCTCTTAAACCAGCACGCTGACTTCGAACCAGCACGATCCTCCTGTCTCCGCCTCCCAAGCGTGGGGATTACAAGCGTGCACCACCACGCCCGGCTGAAGCATGGGTTTTAAATAAGCTAAGTTAGTATAAAATACATTGATCATGACTACAGATACTCTTCTGACTTTTGCAATTAACTTCTCAAAAGTTTAGAAATAAGCATGCTGTTGTCTACCTCAGTCCTGTTTATATTCATATATCACTTATCTGACCTGCAAACAAAAAAACTAGAGGAATATTCTAAAATGAACTTTTGAGGTCATGTTTAAAAGTCATGATTAATTAAATATGTCTGAGTAACTTAGAGAGTTTTTTTAAATTGGTGCATTGTAGTCATACATCTCAATGGGGTATAAGATGGTGGAGGCATACATGTACACATCCCTCATTTAGCCCTTCCCCAATTCCTTCCCCATTCCCTCCCCCCTCCCTCCTTCTCATGTTTGGCTTGGTGATTGACTGATATGTGTGTGAATATACATCATGTACATTAGGGAATTTCCCTCTTTCCCCTTTCTATCCCCTTCAGTTAGGTTGCCTTATTTCCTCATCTATGGTTTCTCCTTCTTCAGCTAGAGTTCCTCCTATGACCTTTTTTCTCTCTAGCTTCTGCATATTAGGGAGAGCATCCGATTTCTTACTTTCTGTGTCTAATCTCACTTAGCATAACGTTCTCCAGTTCCATCCATTTCGCAGTAAATGAAATTTTATTCTTCTTTATGGCTTACTAAAATTCCATTGTGTACATATCTAATAATTTTGTAATTCATTCATCTGTTGATGGGTATCTTGACTGGTTCCATAGTTATTTAGTGAGCTTTTTTAGTAAGGTGGTCTATACACTGCATGTGAAACGTCAAAGTATTTAATTTTTAAAAAGTAGTATACAATAAGCACTTACTTTCTGGCTTCTATCCTTGCTTCAGAATCCGCATCATGAATTCCCTTCTTTATTGTTTCAGCTAATACTGATATATGTCTGGGCATTTAGAAAAGAAAATAATAGGAAGATTATTATATGAGTAACAACAGTCATAATACAGTATTATGTGAATGAAAACAGGCATGTGGAACCATTTCACCCTGGCAGCATGGGCCAGACAGTCTGTGCTACATCTGGTCAGCCCATATGCAGCTCTAGGGAAGAGTCCCCTGCTGGTCCACTGCCCACCCCTGGGCCCCACTCCATGTCCCACCTAAGGACCCGGATGCCTGGCTCTCTGCTAAAGATTTTAAATCACAGTTAACTTTCTTCCAAGGCCAAATGTAGTTCAATCTTTTAAGAATCCAAATAATAGAGTGCTGTCTTACTAGTTTCAGAAAGAAATTATAATGAGATGGTAATAGTCCTAGTAGTAAAGAGGCCGTCTTTAGCACATTTCTATAGAAAAACTAATGCTTTTTATCAAGTCCCATTATTACTCAATATGATTAGTCTAAGAGACAGGGTTTCCCCACCAGATATGGTGGCACACATCTATAATTCCAGTACTTGGAAGGTTGAAACAGAAGGCTTGAAGATCTGCAGCCAGCCTCACCTACTTAATGATGCCCTTTGCAACTTAGTGAGATCCTGTTAAAAAAAAAATAAAGAATAAAGCTGGGCGTGGTGGCACACTCTTGTAATCCCAGTACTTGGGAGGCTGAGACAGGAGGATCGTGTAGCATGGAGGAAGAATGCCCCCCAGTACTGAGAAAAAACACAAAACAAAACAAAAAACCCCGGGTCTCCCTGAGTTGCCCATGCTGGCTCAGACTTGTAATTCTCCTGCCTCCACCTCTCTAGTCTCTAGAACTACATATTTGTACCATCATGTCTGGCTTAACAGAAATAATTTTTTTGGTAGTACTAGGGATTAAAACCAGAGGCATTCTATCTCTGAGCTATAACTCCAGACTTTTTTTTTTAAACAGAGTCTCACTAAGTTGCCAAGCCTGGCTGTGAACCTGCGCTCCCCCTGTTTCAGCCTCCTAAGTACTGGGATCACAAGCGTGCACCACCACACCAGGCTACCATGAATAATAAAAAAAAATTACTTAACCATTTTATAAATGGGTATTCTCTTTATTTGAGCTCTACTCTAGCTAGGGGAAAGATCACCAATATGGCTCACTGAATATTAACAGAGTTTTAGAGAAGGTAAATGCTTGGAGTGAGCACTTTCATCAAGTTCAAGGAACAGAAGCACATGAGTGACTTGATCAGCCAGCCAAAGTCCTTGCTTAATCCCTGCCTTCTCCCTAAAAAAATACCTAGGGGCTACCTGCTAAGTGCAGGCCTGCTGCAGTGGGCAGCAACATGGGAAGCTACAGCAGAGATCTTAGCTTTTCTGCCCTGTTCACCAATCCCCAAAGTGAATCCCCCATTTTATTTTCTGCCTCTGAAACCCAAAGCAATGACCCAATAAAGAGGATATACTGCCCAAGAGTACACCCTTTGTTAAAAAAAAAAAAATAAGCAAGTGTGTATGTGGCACTAGGGATTGAATGCAGGGGCATTCTACCCCTGAGCTATATCCCAATACCTGTTTTATTTTTTACATTGAAACAAGGTTTTGCTAAGGTTATCATGAACTGGCCTGGAACCTGTAATCTACCTGTCTCAGCCTTCCAAGTGCTGGGATTATAACATGATCTACCACACCAAGCAGAAAAAAACCCAAAAACTTAAAAATGTGCAACTATCTTCTAAACTCAAAGTATTTTCAGGTGACCTTTTGCTGCTGGGAGGGTTGGCTTTGTTTCATCTCTGACCATTGCAGTGTGGAATGGTCTACTACTTAAAATTCCACTATTGAGCCAGGTGTGGTCGTGTATATTTGTAATCCCAGCTTTCTGGAGGCTGAGACAGGAGGATGTCAGTTCACAGCCAGCCTCAGCTACTTAGTGAGGCCCTTTGCAACACAGTGAGACCCTGTTTCAAAATAAAGAATAAAAATAGGGCTAAGGGTGTAGCTCAGAGGTAGAATGCTTTGGAATTTCATCCCCAATACTGCAAAAAAAAATCCACTATTAATCAGATATATACTATGCTGTAAGCATCCTTCTCCATTAAAAAATGTAGCATGAGCCAGGTATAAAATAGGTCTGAGAGTATAGCCTGGAGGTAGAAAAGCCCCTGGGTTCTACCCCCAGTACCCCTACCCAAAAAAAGTAGCATGACCCATCATCTACTGTCTCCACATTTAACTCAGAATGACAGCCCTTCAAGTTGACAGGAACTAAAAGTGTCAAAGAAGTCCAGAGGGGAAATCAAGACAGGTGCTCACCTCTCCAGTGAATGTGTCTGCCATTCTTGTAAAAGCAAATCTAAAAATTCAAAACAGCGCCTGAAAAGTGTCAAGAAAGAAGTACAAAACTTAATTACTTGTATATTAATGAAAACAAAACATCTCTTTTTCTTAAGTGACCCAATACTACTTGGGGGGTGGGGGACTAGGGATGGAACACAGGAACATTTTACCTCTGAGCTATACTCACAGTCCTATTTTATTTTTTATATTTTGAAACAGGGTCTTGCTAGGTGGCTGAGAGTCTCCCTAAGTTGTGGAGGCTGTCCTTAAACCTGTTATCTTCCTGTCTCGGCCTCCCTAATACTGGGATTAGAGGTGTGCACCACCATGCCTGGCTTACTAAACATTACTTTTTACAATGGGTAAATTTCTTCTAACTTCTATGATTCAACTGAACATAAAAGAGAATCAGAATTGACTGAAGGCCAAAGTGAGGAAGCACTGATGTGGCCACAGTGAAGGGAAACAAGAGTTGTCCTCAGAAGGCTGAACTTCACAGCAACATGAGTGGAAGAGCCATCATTGTTTGTTGTTTTTGTTTTGTTTTGTTTTTTGTGGGTCTAGGGATGAAACCCAGGGGCATTCGACCTCTGAGCTATACCCCTAACCCTATTTTTTATTCTTTATTTTGAAACCGGGTCTCACTGAGTTGCAGAGGGCCTCACTAAATAGCTGAGGCTGTCTGTGAATCGTGATCCTCCAGTCTCAGCCTCCCAAATGCTGGGATTACAAGCGTGAGCCACCATGCCCAGCCCCATTGTTTGTTTTTATACTAACCAAATACAAAGAACATGCACATGCACAAAAGATAAACATTCATTACAAAACCTGGAGTTGGTTGTTCCATTTATTTTATAGAATGCATTGCATAAAAATAGAAAGTAAACTTTCCCAAATTTTCCTGTTAAGGTCCTAGGGGTGTGTTTAGAATGGATTTTCTCTAGCTGCTTCCCACCCATTGAGCCTTGCTTTACACCCTTCCTTTTTCAAGTCTTTGTGGCCTTTCTTGGTCTAATTTGCAACACAATAGTGATTCAGGCCTGGCCTCCTTAGGACTACATCTACTGCAGGGAGGTCCTACTGCTTTGTAATTGCCTTTTGCCAAATTCCAGGGTTTTCATCTTTGTGGGATTAAATCACAATAATCCTAGGAGCCCAGTCAAGGAAACACAAACACACGGTAATCTTTCTCTGATGAAATGACCAGAAACTACTGTCCATGATCCTCCCAACACAAAGTCTCATCAATCATACAATGAATCAGTCACTTAGTCTACAATAAGCCCCTACCATATGCCACATGATAACCAGGACAGTCCAGAGCCAGGGGACAGAAAACAGTTACTCTGTGCCAGGGCACAAGAAGCTCTAGAGGCACACAGGTGCACAGGGACGTGAGCCAAGCAGGCTGGCCCTGGGCTGCCTAGCAGTGAGAGGAGAGGGGAAGCAAGAAACCTCCCTGTCTCTTCTTCACTGTGAATTTCTCCACTCCTGCCCCAACTAAAAGCCTTACTTATTTCACTTCTACCAACATTTTCTAGTCTGAATTTTTCTTCATTCTATTCCTATTCATCTTTCAAAGAGCAGCTCAGCTGTACGCAGTGGTGCATATCTGTAATCCTAGTTCTTAGGAGGCTAAGATAGGAGGGTTACAGTCTGAGGCCAGCCTCAGCAATTTATCAAGAGCTTCAGCAACCCAGCAAGACCTTGCTTCAAAATAAAAAAATAAAAAGGGCTGGGGATTTAGCTCAGGAGTAGAATGCCCCTGGGTTAAATTCTAATACCCTGCCCTGCAAAGAAGCAGGTCAGTTTTCCTTTGGGTATAGATTTCTTGGGAGAGATACACACACACACACACACACACACACACACACACACACACACACTCCCCCCCCACCCCCCCCACCAGCTAATTTTAATCATAACCCTGCCTGAATTCACAACTCCATAATATATGTTACCAATCATTCTGACATCACTGCATTATTGTTTTTAATCTTTCCAACTGAATTATTATTGGCTCCTAAGAGGCAGGCCGTACGTGTGATCCATTTCATGTCCAGCAAAGATAGACTGCGGGTTGAATGGGGACAAGAAGGTACTCTGTATGTCCTACACTGGCTTGTCTGGCTCCCTACATTTCTGAAGGCAGTGTCTGGGGAGGATGTTCCCTCTTGTTCCTTTTGCCTTAAAACACATTCTGACAGAAATGCTCACTCAGGATAGCAGCAACCAGGTTGCTACTTGTCTTCAGTGCCAGAGGCCAGAACTGCTAAGTGCTATGGACTGGATTTTGTCTCAACCTCAACATGTTGAGGCCTTAATAACTTCAAGGTAGGGGTTACATGGAGAAGGGCCTTGAGAGGCAACCAGGTTTAGATGAGAAGTTCCCAATATATTTGGCTCATTGCCCCTAGTTCAGAAAAAAATGTATCCAGTAAATCTACCTTCTTTAAGTGAATAAACAAGAAGATGCAGTGACAAACTTGCCTTTTACATGGTGAAATCCTAATCAGATTCCTAGCCTCCAGAGCTGCAAGAAAACAATGTCTATGGTTTGAGCCATGTGTTGGACGGTATTTGGACTATGACAGTCCAACGTGACTGAACTATTTCATCCCTACATCCCAGGTGTGGAACATACATAAAAACTGATAATTATAGGAATCTAATTATAACACATTATAAATTCATATTAATATAATAATATACAAATGCTATAGATGATTACCTCTAACCTATTTTAACATACCTATATCAATTTCATTGAAATAAGCTGGGCATGGAGGTGCATGCTTGTAATCCCTCTCAGGAGGCTGAGACAGGAGGATCCCATGTGTGAGGACAGCTTTAGCAAGTAGTGAGACTCTCATCAAAATAGCAGGACCCTGTGTTCAATCTCCAGTATTACAAAAAACAAAGCAAAATAAAAAACTCATCCAATTTCATTGAAATATTCACATAATCAAAAACTTGAGACTTAATGGACTAAAAGACTAATCCATCCTGCAATACTCTACACGACGATCAGTATCACCTCATTTTACACAAAGGGAAAACACATTCAGAGTTTCTGCTGGGACCTAAAGTGAGGGAAAACAGCAGAGCAGCAATAGCAGCAGCAACCCACTCTGATAGTGGTGGCCATCTGTCCTGCATCAGGGCTAGGACTCCTTGATGCCCCTCACTGCATCCTCAGAACAGCCCACCCAGGGCTGCCCTTATACCTATGGGTCAATTAGGAAGTGGGAAGAGGGGTGCTGCCACCCAAGCCTGTCAGGTCACCCCCACCTTGCCAACTTCACACTCGCACTCTGGGAGCTGAAACGCTCCCCTCCAACTCAAGGAGAAGCTGTTCTGTGGGTCATAGCTTTTAGAAAGGGGAAAGAGAGAGAGAGAGAGAGAGAGAGAGAGAGAGAGAGAGAGAGAGAGAGTGTGTGTGTGTGTGTGTGTGTGTGTGTGTGTGTGTGTGTATGTTACTGGGGACTGAACTCTGGGGCATTGTACCTCCAAGCTACACCCTTATGGTGTGTGTGTGTGTTTTCCTGGGGACTGAACTCAGGGACACTGTACCTCCAAGCTACACCCTTAGCCCTTTATTTTCTTAACTTGAAACAGGGCTTCTGTAAGTTGCTAAGGATCTCCCAAAATTGCTGAGGCTGGCTTCAAACCTGTGGTCCTCCTGTCTCAGCCTCCCGGGTACTGGGGTTGCAGGTGTGTGGCCCCGCACTTGGCTTGATCTGTTCCCTAGCTTCCTGCTTCTCTCTGTGTTCCGCCTTATTCCCTTCCTGTCTTGCTCTCTGCTTTCCCCTTCCGGTCATTTCCCCATCCCTCTTCAGCTCCTTTCTCCACTCTCTGGCTCCCAGCTTCCTGCGTCACTATGCGCTTTCCCTCTTCCCTCTCTGGCTCCCTGTGCTGCTCTGGGGCTCTGTCTCCCCTTGCTCTCTGTGGCTCCCTGCTTGCCTCACTCAGTGGCTTCCTGTTCCACTCTCTGCCTTCGTGTTTCTGGCACTCTAGTTTCCCTTTCTGGCTTTCTGATTTTCTTACTCCCTGTCTCACTTTCTTCCTTACTGTTTCTTTCTCTTCCTTCTCTTCTTAAAAAAATTTTAAAAAGTAAAAGAACCATACTCTATAGCACAAAGTGTTAAATGCTATGGAGGAAAAAATAAACATGAATAGGAATACGAACTTTGAGAGGTTGGAGGTAGGTTTTTGTTTTTTGTGTTTGTTTTGTAGTACTAGAGATGGAACCAAGAAGTGTCAGCCATGCTAGACAAGGGCTCCACCATGCAGCTACTAAGGTAGGAAACCCAGTCGGAGACTTAAAATTATTGTTAGTTATTAATTTAGGCTTAAGATAGGAAAAAGAAGAATTCCCTGAGCCTCATTCCCCCTCCTTCCAGCTGACACTTCAGAAGATGAAAGACAGGACCAGCCCTCTTTAAGTTAACTGAGCCATTCCCTAGGCAACACTGGAGTCATAAGCCAGCAGCTCTACCTAATGTAAACAAAGAGCCACTCTGGGCCATTTACGAAATGAGAGAGAGGCAGGGGATGGCTTGTGATTTAATGGCTTTTTCTGCTTTCTGTATCTCACTTATGCTAGGTGTAATAAGTCTTGTACTTACCCTTCCCCTCCCAAAATTGTGAGACCAAGGGTTTAAAGTTCATGTGAACCCCTTGTTTGGAGCCCAGTTTCATGGCAATTTGCCAAATGGGTCTTCACAGGTGAATAAAGAAACCTGACTATCTGATTTCAGCATTACAGGGTTTGTCTTGGGGACCCAGCATCCTACAGCACTACAGTTCAGCCCTTTCTGAGGTATAAGTTTGATGGTGCATCTTACTAAGTTGCCCTGACTTACCTGCAACTTAGATCCTTCTGCCTCAACATTCTGCAATTACAAACTACACCCAGCCTTTGTGGGGGGTGCTCGGGATCAAACCCAGGATCTCCCATGTGCTAGGCAAGTACTCTACCACTGATCTACACCCAAGCCATAGAGTTCCTTTTCTAAATGGGTGAGCAGAAGACCTCGCTTTGAAGGTGCCATTTAAGTGAGATCCCTGAAGAAGGGGAAGGAATGAGAGGCTGAAGAGGAAAAGTCTTCTAGGAAGAAATGAATGCAAGACTCGGGAGACAGGAGCAGACTTGCTCTTCCTAGAAGAAGCAAGGAGCACCATGCAGCTGTTGTAGAGCTGCCAAAGGGAGATACGGTGAAAGAAGAGGTTGTCAGTAATGAAAGCAGACAGGCAACTCAGGTGGGGCAGAACCAGGGAGGTCATGGTAAGCCACTGGGTGAGATGGGAGGACTGGTGGCTTGACATCGTAACCTGTATGAAAGTATCACACTGCACCTCCTACATATGTACAACTGACGTGTGGCAGAGGAGTCTGGAGGAGAGTTCTGAGCTGCTGGCACCAGCCAAGAACACATCCAGGAGACTATAGATCACACAGGCGTGAGCGTCCAGAGTTCTAAACGTCAGGACGTTTAGAGCTTAGGGGATGAGCAAAATCCAGCGAAAGATCCCCAAGGGCAGAAAGAGCAGGGTGGGAGGGAGCCAGGCACCATCCAAGGAGAGTGACCAGAGGCGACCCCAGAGGTTCAGGAGGAAGGAGTCTGGGCAGGCAGGGCACACTGAATGAGCAGTGTGGCTGGCGTCCTGAGCTAGGACAGCCACGCTTGCTTCCAGTCCTCAAGTTTTGTCATCATCCTTTTAGTTTACACCATCCATCATACTGCAAATTCAACAACGAAGAGTCAACCCCTCAACAAATGCAACTTGGCTTCCACAGGAAGTGTGGAGCCCTCCAACTGTGACTGCAGATGTCGCTGCCCACATCATCCCCAGGACACAATTGTGGTTGGGCCCCTGCTTAGGGTGTAGAACTCAGATTCAAACCTAGGTTGGCCTGGCTCAGAGCCTATGTTCCTCACAATGTTTCTTTATTTCAAGTGGTGCTGGGACTGGAAGAAGTGGAGAATCCCTGTAATCCCAGTCCTTGGGAGGCCAAGACAGGAGACTCACAAGTTCAAGTTGGACAGTCTCAGAAAGTAGTGACACTCATCAACCTAATGAGACCTTGTTTCAAAATAAAATACTCTTTTTATTTTGAAAGAGAATCTCACTAGATTGATAAGAGCCTCACTAGTTGCCGAGGCTGTCCTTGAATCTGTGATCCTCCTGTTTCCGCCTTCCAAGTACTGGGATTGTAGGTGGACACCACTGTGCCCAGTTAAATTTCTTTTTTGTTGCTTTACAGAGTTCAATTTTATTTTTTCTCTAAAAAAATTCCCAGTTTTTTTTTTTTTAAGATTTAAAGAAGCTTATTAGAAAGATAGAAATACAGAGGATAGGTACAGTGCCATACCAGATTGGCATGGAGGAGTGACTCGAATGAATACACCCCAAATTCCCAGTTTTTTCTCACTAAAAAATACAATAATTCTATTTGTTCCACACTCATACCAACATGTTCTCACTCCCAAACACAAGTGTGTGAGGTATTGTTATGGCAGTCTTTAATTTTAACTGTTTCAGATTTTTTTCAGGGTGGGGAGAGGAGAATGGTACTAGAGATTGTACCAAGGGGTTTACTCTCTCTGAGATACAACCCTAACCCTTTTTATTTTATGTAGAGATTTGCTAAGTTGCTGAGGTTAGCCTTTAAACTGTGATACCCCTGTCTTAACATTCTAGTACTAGGATCACCACTGTGTATCACTGTGCCTGGTTAAATCTCTTTTTTGTAGGTTTGACTAGAGTTGGAATCTCTTTTTTTCTCCCTTGACTTTCCTGCAATTGTTAATAAGATACAAATCCTACTAGTGGGTATATATCCAAAAAATGGCATCAAATGTCAGTGGGACATCAGCACTCATATTTGCTGCAGAATTATTCTCAACAAGATACAATCATGAATGGACAAAGAAAATCCGCTGTATTCACAGATACACACAATGAAATACTATTCAGTTTAATATATATATATATATTTTGTGTGTGTGCAGTACTGAGGATGGAATGGGGGGAAGGTGGCCTCTGAGTGACACTCCAGCCCTACTTTTTATTCTTTATTTTGACACAGGGTCTCACTGAGTTGCAAAGGGCCTTAGTAGCTGAGGCTGTCTGCGAATGGCAATCTTCCTGTCTCAGTCTCCCAGATGCTGGGATTACAAGTGTGCGCCACCATGCTGGCTCTATTCAGGATTTTTTTTTTTTTTTTTTTTTTTTTGCAGTACTGGGGATGTAAACCAGGGGCATTCTACCTCTGAGCTATACTCCCAGCCCTATTTTTAATTCTTTATTTTGAAACAGGGTCTAAGTTGCAGAGGGCCTCAGTAAGTAGCTGAGGCTGTCATTGAACTGCGATCCTCCTGTCTCAGCCTCCCAGTGTTGGGATTACAAACATGTGCCACCATGCCCAGCTCTATTCACTTTTTTTTTTGGTGGTACTGGGGTTTCTGGAAGCCCTTCTACCTCTGGGCTACACTCCCAGACCTATTTTATACTTTTTTGTTATTTGGAAACAGGGTCTCTTAAGCCAGCGTGACTGGCTTCGAACCTGCGCGATCCTTCTGTCTCTGCCTCCCAAGCACGGGGATTACAAGCGTGCGCCACCACGCCCGGTTCTATTCACTTTTTTTTTTTTTCTATTCACTTTTGAAGTAGAAAATTCTGTCATTTGAGGCAACAGGGTTGAACTTGAAGGACATTATCCTAAGTAGAATATGCCAGGTACAGAAAGACAAATATGGCATCATATCACTGATATGAGGAAGCTAAAAAAAGTCAAACTCATAGAAGTCAGAGTGTCAAGTAGTGGTTACTAGAGTATGAGGAATTGGAAGAACCAGAAGATTTTGGTCCAAAGACACAAAATTTCATTTAGCTACGAAGAGTAAGTTCAAGAGATAGTACACTGCTGAAAATAATAGATCTTACATGTTCTTACTCCCAAACACAAGTGTGTGAGGTATTGAGTATTTTATATTGGTATGATTTAGCCATTTCATGATGTCCACCCATCTCGACACATCATGTTGTACACTATAAATATACACAAGGACACAGGTCAACTAGAAAACACAGATAAGTCTCATGTGGCTTCACAAATAGGAGGGCCTGCTACCCACAGAAACCCGGGCAAGCCATATGTGACACCCCAGGTAAGGGGGAAATGGCAGCATCTAAGGCATGAGAGCCGTAGGCCTTAGAGCAAAGGCCTCTCTCCTGGACAGGAATTTAGACATGGACTTGTGGGAAGGGAGCTAAGAGGCTAAAGCCCAGGCCTGCTGCTAACTGCCCCATTAACCTCAGGATGGGGTCCATCCAGAGGCATTAGTGTGCTCATGAACTCTCCTCTCCCCAAACCCCTGTGTTACATATTGCTTGGAAGAGGTCCCATGGGTTTTAACAAAATCTTAATCCAATGGTCAAGAATCACTGTTGTGGGCTAAAAGAAGGAAGTCCTGTAGCCTAGGGCAGCTCACCAGGATAACTGATGGGATGGGGATTTGGGAATAAAGAAGCAGCTAGTTACCCCAGTGACACTTGCCTATAGTATCCTCTGGGCATACCTCCCAAAACAGCACAGAAGCAGGTAACTTCTTTTTTAATGAGAATCTCAGAAATCACTATCAAAACAACATATTCCCTTTCCTATTCACTGCAATGTGAAATTACTGGCACTGATATTTACAGTACTTTTTCTCAAATACAACAATACTGTCTTTGCTCAGTCAATGCACAAAAGGGTTGCCTCAGGAAAAAGTGAACACTTTCCTCCATACAGGTTATCCAAATTAATTTTCCCAACTATTTAGATTTCGATCCTTCAACTCCAAAGGATGTGCTGCAGTGAACCTAAATAATACTAAGCATTTCCAACGTGAAATTTTACCCATGAAAGGAGATTTGGAGTTTGGCTTTCAAACATTTGAAAAATAACAAAGAATCACTTTAAAAACTTACCTTCTAACTGCAACAGACTTAGAGGTGCAGTTGCTGGTTATGACAGGTATTAGCCTGGGGATGTGTGTGTGCTGCGGAGAAAAACAAAGAACAGAAGTGAAAAACAGGGATGGAACTTCAGAACACAGCTTAGGCAACTGTTGCACACCAAACCACTTACAGCACATGTACATATTACATTGCAATCCCACTGAGTTTAAAATGAAAACAGAATTTCACTGCATGGTCAAAGGACATCACAAATTTTACACAGGTAAGAACAAACAGAATGATGATAGATAAGTCAATCTAAAGACAAAACAATCATTGCCATGGGGTCTTACTCATCCAAGTGAAGAGTTCAGAGGGAGTTAAAAAGAAATAATCACATCAGTTATATTGTTTAACTCTTTCATTTTTTTACTGTTTTATTTCTGCATATGTATGTGGTACTAGGGGTTGAACCAAAAACACTGCTAGGTAACGCTCTAATACTGAGCCACATCCCTGGCTCCTTTTAAACTTTTTAATTAGAGGGAGTCTCACTAAATTATTGAGGCTGGCCTTGCCTTTAACTTTCAATGGTCCCGTCTCAGTATCCCACATTGCTGGGATAACAGGTATGTATCACTGAACCTGGCTTATTCTGATTTTGTTTCAATTAAATGTACAATGATGATTTGGGGTTTACTGTTTGAAGTAGCCCATGCAAGCATGAACAGTAAAAACTAAAAATAAGACAAAGTAACCCATGATAGTAAAGAATATTCTGGATAGGTTTTAGTCACTCTCATCAAGCCCCAAGGTTTTCTGGGAAAAAACTGAACCTGGAGGATGGTGAGTGTAAATGATGTAGAAAACTTTCATCTTTAAGCTGGGTATGGAGATTCATACCTGTAATCCCAGAACTTGGGAGGCTGAGACAGAAGATCGAAGGTTTGAGACCAGCCACAGCAACATAAGAGATTGTCACAACCCAGACCCTGTTTAAAAAAAAAAAGTACAAGACTAAAACCAATGGGGAGTCGGGCATGGTGGTACACATCTGTAAATCCCAGTACTTGGGAGGCTGAGACAGGAGGACCACAAGTTTGTGGCCAACCTCAGCAACTTAGTGAGGCCCTATTTCAAAACAAATAATAAAGTAGGGCTGGGGGTAGAGCTTAGAAGTAGAATGCCCCTGAGTTTAATCCCAATACCACATGCACACAAAAAATAAATAAATAAAACCAATGGTCAACTGATGATCAAAAGCTTAAGACAGTACAGACTGTTAAAACACTAATGTGGGTCGGGCGTGGGAGGGCACGCTTGTAATCCCCTCACTTGGGAGGCGGAGACAGGAGGATCGTGCTGGTTCGAAGCCAGCCTTGCTGGCTTAAGCGACCCTGTTTCCAAATAAAAAATATAAAATAGTTCTGGGAGTGTAGCCCCGAGGTAGAAGGGTTTCCAGGAACCCCAGTACCACCAAAACAAAACACTAATGTGATACATTATATATACAACATTATTACAATTCTAAATAATCACTGTAATCAGAAATGCCTCTACTATTTCTTAAGAACCATTAGTATTTACCAACTGCTTATTTTATGTATGGCTCTACATATACTTACCCGAATGATTAACCGAACAGCTACAACACCAGAAGTGGCCATAATTTTGGCACTGTTTGGAATTAAGTTAAAGATAGTTGGCATAATGGCTTCAGCTCCATGGTCAAACTTATTCCCTAAGACTGAGGACAGATGCCTGCAACATGAAATGAAAACTGGATTGTAGTTACACTTCTATCAGTGGTGAAGCCCAGAAACCTCTTATATTTCACAGCCTTGGAATAAAGGGCAAGGGTTTAAATCAGATACTTTAAAAAGTTGGTTTTGTTTTTTTTTTTTTGTTTTGTTTTTTTGTGTGTGGTACTGGGGATGGAATCCAGGGGCCTTCTACCTCTGGGCTACACTCCCAGACCGATTTTATATTTTATTTGGAAACAGGGTCTCTTAAGCCAGCTGAGGCTGGCTTCGAACCTGTGTGATCCTCCTGTCTCACCCTCCCAATAAAAAGTAATTTTAAAATATAAAGATACATAACTTAGGCCAGGAGTTTTTTCTTAATCATTTCTAACCAAGTCTTTTTCCCCCTTGGTTTTAGGAATTGAACTCATGGCATTCGACTTCTGAGCAACACCCCCAGCACTTAAGTTGCTGAGGTGGCCTAGAACCTGCAGCCCTCCTTGTCTCAGCTTCTCAAATGCTGGGACTACAGGTATATGCCAATACACCTGGCTATAACCAAATCCTGAAGTAGAAAATAAGCCACGTATGGTGGTGCACCTTGTAAACCCAGTACCTGGGAGGCTGAGGTAGGAGCCTCAGCAACTTAGTAAGGCCCTCTACAACCCAGTGAGACACTGTTTCCAAATAAAACATAAAATAGGACTGAGGGAATAGCCCAAAGATACAATGACCCTAAATTCAATCTCTAGTACTACAAAAACAAAAGCAAAATGAAACAAACTGATCATATACCAACAAAACATATATGAAAAAACTCCCTTGTCCCCTTTTAATTTTTTAAGTTTTTAATTAATTAGTTAATTTGTGGTTCTAGGGATGGAACCCAGGGCATTCTAGCTTTATGGCCCCAGCCCTATTTTATTTATTCCTTCATTTATTTACTTTTTGCAGTATAGGAGATTGAACATAGGGACATTCTACCTCTGAGCTATACCCCCAGCCCTTTTTTTTTTTTTTTTTTTTTTGAGGTACCAGGAATGAAACCCAGGGGCATTGTACCTCCGAGCTACACCCCCAGCCCTATTTTTTAGTCTTTTTTTTTTTTTTTTGGGTGGTATTGGGGTTCTGGGGTTCCTGGAACTGGGGTTCCTGGAAGCCCTTCTACCTCTGATCTACACTCCCAGACCTATTTTATTTTTGGAAACAGGGTCTCTTAAGCCAGCATGGCTGGCTTTGAACCTGCGCGATCCTCTTGTCTCCGCCTCCCAAGCACGGGGATTACAAGCGTGCGCCACCATGCCCAGCTAGTCTTTTTATTTTTGAAACAGGGTCTCATTGAGTTGGGAGGAGCCTCACTAAGTAGCTGAGGCTGTCTGCGAACCACTATCCTCTGGTCTCAGCTTCCCGAATGCTGGAATTACAAGTGTGTGCCACCATGCCCAGCTGCCCCTTTTAAATCTGTATTTTGAAATAGGGTCTAAGTTGCAGAGGTCCTCACTAAATAGCTGAGGCTGGCTGTGAACCTGTGATCCTCCTGTCTCAGCCTCCTAAGCACTGGGATTACTTATGTGCGCCACCATGCTTGGCCCTATTTTATTTTTTATTTTTTTATTTTTTATTTTTTATTTTTATGGTACTGGGGTTTCTGGAAGCCCTTCTACCTCTGGGCTACACTCCCAGGCCTATTTTATTTTAACAGGGTCTCTTAAGCCAGCGCAGCTGGCTTCGAACCTGCGCGATCCGCCTGTCTCTGCCTCCCAAGTGCGGGGATTATAAGCGTGCGCCACCACGCCCGGCTTTTATTTTTTTATTTTGAAATTGAGTCTCATTTAAGTTGTGGAGGGCCTCAGTTGCTGAGGCTGGCCATGAACCTGGGATCCTCCTGTCTCAGTCTCCCACACACTGGAATTGCAAGCACGTGCCACCATGACTGGCTCTTTTCATTTTTAACATAAAATATCTATGCTTCAATATCTACCTCCCTATAACTTATTTCTTTTAATTTAATTTTTTTTTTTTTTTTTGGTGGTACTGGGGTTTCTGGAAACCCTAGACCTAGTTTATACTTTTTTATTTGGAAACAGGGTCTCTTAAGCCAGTCTGGCTTGCTTTGAACCTGCGTGATACTCCTGTCTACGCCTTCCAAGCGCGGAGATTACAAGCGTGCGCCACCACGCCCGGCTTTTTTTTTTTTTTTAATATTAAAACAGTCTCACTAAGTTGCTACGGCTGGTTTTGAATTTGTGATCCTCCTGTCTCAGCTTCCTGTCTACTGGGAATGTAGGTGTGTACCACCATACCCAAGGTATAGGGAATTGAATTTAAGGACATTCTATCTCTGAACTACATGCCTAGCTCTTTTTATTTTCAAACAGGGTTGCACTAACTTGCCTCAAACTTGGATTCCTCCTTTCTCAGCCTCCCATGTACTAGGATTACAGGAAGTGTACTACTAAGCCCAGCTCCCCCCCATATTTTTCTTGGAGGTGGAGGTATTGGGTATCAAGTCCAGGAGCATTTCATCTCCAAACTACACAATAAACCCTTTTTATTTTGAAAGAAAGTCTTGCTAAGTTGCTAAGGCTGGCCTCCAACTTGAGTTCCTCCCAGCTCAGACTCACAAGTACTGGATTTACAGGTGTGTACTATCATGCTTGGCTGACCCCTAAATTTTAAACAGCTTCAGTGCCTCCTGGCATATTTTCATACATTCTAAAATAATGCTTGGGAAAAGGTTGGCTAGAACAAATTGTTACTGCAGCACCTGCCTTTAATTTTCTAACTATAGTAGTCTTCTAGAAATGAACACACATTCTCAATAATCAACCTTTATCCCGCCAGCAAAAATCAGTGAAAAAAAATGTAAGAAACAAAATTCTGTAAAATTTTATATTTTTCCCCTATTAACATTCATACAAACAATAGCTTAAAGTTTAAGATAGAGGCTTCAGAGATGTATCACTGGGTAAAATTTAAAATCAGTCACAATTTACAGAATTGGACATGAAATAGTGTAAACACAGGAAGAGAAGTGTTAACTGGCAACGACCATGGAGACGGAGCCAGAGGGCCGCCAAGCGACCCGGCTGATGGGGGCAGGAGCATCTCTGAAGCTCTGTGGAAGCCTACGTGTGCTGTGTGATCGCGGAGCATCGCAGTCCTTACCCCAGGGTGATACAAGCCTCCCGCACTACCTGAGACCGCAGGTCCTTAGCAGACAGTTTAAAGGCTCCGTCCAAAAGACGCAAATGTTGAAAGAAGTTATCATACTCGGCAGCACCAGCCAAAAGTAAAGATCTAATCTTTTTTAGCTAATGGGAGAAAGAAAAGTCAGAGATACACAAAACAATCCGTAATGCAGATGAAACAGAAGCTATCAAGTAAAAAAGACATCAACAATGAAGTTTCATTGATATGGAAAGTTTCCCCAAGAGAATTTATCTGTTTAGATATTACCCTATAGACTAAAAAATCTACATATAACAACTAAAGCCAGGTAATTTTTTAAATGTAGTATCTTAAATATTATAATTTCTACAAAACTCACTTTTAGAAATCATAGTATATTTACAGATACTCATCATACCTAAAAAATGTTTTGGCTGATAAAAAGCCTCTACTAAAGCTTACCGTCTCTTACGTTCCACTCCAACTGCCCTTTATGCAACGAAATATAGAAGAAGTGTTCCTACCTACTTCTATATTTCTTCCACTGCATCATCATGAATTGGCCAGTATGAACTTGAAATAGAAGACAATGGTGACTTGATTGCCTCTTGCCTTGGCAGCCAATGTCAAATAGCTCTCCTTACATAAGACTCACACAGCTTCACTTCACTATTCAGACCACATACTTCATTAACCCCCACCCCTGCCCTTTTTTTTTTTTTTTTTTTTTTTTTTGGTGGTACCGGCACTGGAACCCAGAGGCTTTCTACCTCCGGGCTATACTCCCAGACCTATATTTTATATATTATTTGGAAACAGGGTCTCACTAAGTTGCTGAGAGCCTCACTAAGTAGCTGAGGCTGGCTTCAAACCTGTGCGATCCTCCTGTCTCAGCCCCCCAAGCGCTGGGATTACAAGTGTGAGCCACCACGCCCGGCTCATTAATCCCCTTTTAAAGATAGAGGACACACAACTTTAGACATACACTAAAAATGCCACAAACAGGCCACTTTACTTACAAAGCACAGAGCTCAATCTCAACTGTGCACAGTGGAGGTATTATTGACATGGCACAGGCAGGTCTTTCTTAAAAAAACAGGACATGTATGGGGGGGGGGGTTGGCATGCTTTAAAAATAGAAATAGAGCCAAGCATGGTGGTGCACGCTTGTAATCCCTGCGCTTGGGAGGCAGAGACAGGAGGATTGCGCTGGTTCGAAGCCAGCCTGGCTGGCTTAAGAGACCCTCTTTCCAAGTAAAAATATAAAGTGGGTCTGGGAGTGTAGCCCGGGGGCAGAAGGGTTTCCAGGAACCCTAGTACTGCAAAAAAAAAAAAAAAGAAAAGAAAAAAATAGAAGTGATGTACTAAACTAAGAATGCTAAGAATGTACATGTAAATATGGCACTTACACTAAAAATAGCCACTATTTAAAATTCATTAGAGCTAGCCAGGCATGGTGGCGCACGCTTGTAATCTCCGCACTTGGGAAGCTGAGACAGGAGGATTGTGCAGGTTCGAAGGCAGCTTCAACTGGCTTAAGAGACCCTGTTTCCAAATAAAATATAAAATACGTCTGGGAGTGTAGCCCGAGGTAAAAGGCCTCTGGTTTCCATCCCCAGTACCACCAAAAATAAATCAAACAAATAAAATTCATTAGAGCTATTTCATAACAAGATAATGTATTTTAAAAATAGATCTAGTGAAAATATAAGTGCATGATGCCAACAGCTTACCGCGCTCACTCTCTGTTCCCAGTCGTGCTTGTCGTCAGAGAGGATCTCCCTGATTTTGTTTATAGACTCCTCGAGATCTCGGCTGGAATAGATCTGTAAGAAAAATGAATTATACTCAATATAAAAGCGTGTGCAGAGTACAGTTTGAATTTCTTTCTTTTTTTCAGTATTGGGAATGGAACCTAGGGGCATTCTATCTCCAAGCTATACCCCCGGCCCTGTTTTTATTCTTTATTTTGAAACAGGGTCACAAAGGACCTAAGTAGCTGAGGCTGTCTGTGAACCTTGATCCTCCTGTCTTAGCCTCCCATATGCTGGGATTACAAGTGTGCACCACCACTCCCGGATTGAGTTTATTTCTTAATTACATGAAATCAAGAGCACTTAGTAAGTACTGTGAGAACTCACTTCACTTCTAAGAGGCTCCAATGAGAAACACCTGGGCAGTTTGTCTGGGCGTGAGCCTCTTTCCCACTGTGAATCTCTACTGACAACATCTGCTGCCAAGTGTGAAGAGCTGCATCTCCAACACAACTTTACTACCAAATTAAGAGCAGATCGCACTTAACAGGAAGAGGCCTGGAGGGAACCGTGATGTGCTACTACTTATCACATCATGCCTGCTATGATAATCACTTTAAATCTGCCTCCACATTTATTTCCATATCCTATGACATGTAAAGAATCTTCAGTAAAGAGCAGTGCATGTCAAGAAGGCCAGGTACTTTGCAGCATGGATCTGGGTGATGCTACTTGCTACTTGGTACCTTCACCAATGGCACCCACGTGCAAAGGAGAATTGTGCTTCAGTCATTTAAAAGGCCCCAACATTTCCTAATCTGAACCTCAGATCTCCTGGAGTCTTGCTAGTTGAAATTACTAACCTGGTAAAGAAACTGCATGTGGTTTGGATGTGTGTCCCCCAAAGGCCCAGGTGTTTTAGTCTTGTTCCCCAGGAGGGTAGGGGCCTAAAGAGGGACTGAATGTGTGCCCTGGGGAAGAAGTTCTCAGCAGAGGGCTCGCCCGTCCTCTCCAATCCTGGTCTGACGTGTGATCACCTTCCTGCTCCAGCCCAGGTGGTTCACCCTACTGTGTTGTAATGCAGCCAGGGGGTAGCCCTCTCTGAGCCCACACAACACACTGTGGACTTTGGATAAAAAAAAGTGAGCTAAATAAACCTTTTCTCTTTATAAAAAAAAAGTAAATTGATGCTGGGCGTGGTGGCGCACGCTTGTAATCCCAGTACTTGGGAGCCTGAGAGAGGAGGATCCAGGTTTGTGGCCAGCCTCAGCCTCTTAGTTAGGCCCTCTGCAGCTTAGTGAGACCCTGTTTCAAAATAAAGAATAAAATCAGGCCAAGGATATAGTTCAGAGGTAATATGCCTTTGGGTTCAATCTTCAGTACCACACACACAAAAAAAATTGACAACGACATTTTAATGTAGTAACATAAACTAAAATAGACATATTTGAAAAATAAAATTTGAAGAGTATTTTTACCTCCAAGTTACACTCTAGCCCTTTTTATTTTGAAACAGGGTTTCATAGGTTGTTGAGACTGGTCTCAAACCTATGATCCTCCTGTCTCAGCCTCCCAAGAACTGGGATTTCAGGCGTGCACTTCTACCCTGTTTTTAACCATACTCAGCTACCTTCACTCACCTGTACTACAGGAACATCATCAAATGCTTTAATAAAATCCTCTTCATCAACAGCACCAGCGCCTTCTTTCGCAGCTGGAAAAAAGATTGACATTAATTTTGTAAAAATACAGACAAGGTGTAACAAAAAGAAAAAGTGTATAAAAAGCCAGGCCTGATGGCACATGCCTGTAATTCCAGTACTTGGGAGGCCGAGACATACAGGTTTGAGGATAGCCTCAGCAAGTTGTGAGACTCTCATAAAACTAATGAGCCCCTGTTTCAAAATAAAAATAAAAAGCAAGGCTAGAGTTGTAGCTTGGAGATAGACTGCCCCTGGCTTCAACTCCCAGTACCAAAAAAAAAGTAAAATAAACACTGTGGAATTCTGAATACACACAAATAAAATTACACTTTAGAAGATTTAAAACTTTTTTAAAAGACTCCATCTATATTTAGAGTGATATAGAACTAACAAACGTTGCTGACTTAATATCAAGATGAAGCCAGGCGTGGTGGCGCACACTTGTAATCCCAGTACTTGGGAAGCTGAGACAGGAGGATCGCAGGTTCAAAGCCAGCCTTAGCTAAGTAGTGAGGCCCTCTACAACTTAGCGGGACCCTGTTTCAAAATAAAGAATAAAAAAAGGGCTGGGGATGTAGCTTGGAAGTAGAATGCCCCTGGGTTCAATCCCCAAGACTGTAAAAAAAAAAAAAAAAAAAAAGAAATCAACATGAAAAAAGTAATTTTATGATGTCATGGACATTAGTGTAATATCTCTTAGACTACTTTTTTTTTGGTACTGAAGGCTGAACCCAGAGGCATTCTACCTCCAAGCAACACACAAAGCCTTACCTGTGTTTTCATTGCCCACCCAAACAGGGTCTTGCTAATTTGCCCAGGTTGGCCTCAAAACTGTGATCCTTCTGTCTCAGCTTCCTGAGTACTGTGATTACAGGCATGTGCCACCACATGCGGCTTGGATTACTTTTTTAGGCAAGTAGAGTTTGGGTTTTAAAGGACTTATATGATGTATATTGTATTAAGAAGGATTTCTAATAAAGATGTAACAGAAAATTTAATGAGATCATAGTTATTAGGAGCAGAATGATAAATTTGTGAACTATTCAAACATGACCTAAAGAATTTTAGTTTGAGCTCATCTTTATATTAAACTCAAAACATTTCCTTTTTTTTTTCTTTTTGGTGGTACTGGTTCCTGGAAACCATTCTAGCTCTGGGCTACACTCCCAGACCTATTTTATACTTTTTTATTTGGAAACAGGGTCTCATAAGCCAGCGTGGCTGGCTCCGAACCTGCAGGATCCTCCTGTCTGTCTCCCAAACGCGGGGATTTAAAATGTGCGCCACCACGCCTGGCACATTTCTTTTTTTCTTTTCTTTTTTCTTTTTTTTTTTTTTGGTGGTACTGTGTGATCCTCCTGTCTCAGCCTCCCAAGCACAGGGATTACAAGCATGTACCACCACGCCCAGCCTCATGCCCGGCACATTTCCATTTTTAAACTTGTGCTATTTTAATCTTTGATTTGAGCATCAGTTCCACTTTTCTCCCATTGAAATTGTTCTAAGATGCTTTGTATACTTAAAAGTTGCTATCACTGGGACAGTTATTTCTTTTTTGCTAAAGTAAGCTCCACCCATGAAAATCAGGTGACACTTTATCCAACTGTTTTTTATAATAACCATTTTTAAATGGGTGCCATCCTCAAACCCTGATTAGTCTGAGTGCGTTCCTAAGAGCTTCTGATCAGAAAGGTGTCTGCTTTCTGGGGTCCTGACTGAACTACTAGGCAGAAAGGTGCATGCTTGTAATCCCAGCGCTTGGGAGGCTGAGGGAGGAGGATCTCACAGGTTTGAAGTCAGCCTCAGCTACTTAGTGAGGCTCTCAGCAACTTAGTGAGACACTGTTTCCAAATAAATTATAAAAAATAGGGCTGGGGGTATAGCCCAGAGGTAGAAAGCCCCTGAGTTCCACCCCTCAGTACCACAAAAAAGAAGAAAGAAAGAAAGAAAGAAAGAAAGAAAGAAAGAAAGAAAGAAAGAAAGAAAGAAAGAGATAGAGGCTTTCAGAGAATTCCTAGGAGCACTGAGGGTGCACTGCGGCTCTTGACACTGTCACACACACTGTGCTGACAAGCTAACTAGGAGTAGATCACAGCCACATGCCATGATGTGGTGCTCCGTGTCCTGTCTGTTTAGCTTGAGGACTGGTACCACTGAGAATATCAGGCTCAGCACCATGCAACCTCACACAGGACGAAGAATCAGACTGGCACTGTCTGAGGCCAGAGTCTAAAAAGCAGGAGTCTAAAAGTAAAGCCATGATTAGGTATTAAGTGAGATGAGAACAGGGCTTAGGCAAGGGTGAGGCTGCTCTCTTAGCACAAGTGGTCCCTGGGGACTTCTGGAAGGCAGGGGATGGAATAGGGAGAAGGGAAGGAAAGCAGGATTCTAATGACAGGGAAATTTCCTACTCCTTTTGGTAAAACTAGTATTACCCAAGAACTGTTCAAGAAAAAAAGTTTAGAAAGATGATTCAGATGGTTCAGTCATTAAAAGGAACAAAGCTCTGATACATTCTCTGAAACAGTGAAAATACTTTCTCTGAAGCCAGGTGTGGTGTAATCCTAGCATTTGGGAGGCTGAGACAGGAGGATCACACAGGTTCGAAACCAGCCTCAGCTACTTAGTGATGCTCACAGCAACTTAGTGAGAACCTGTTTCAAAATAAAATATAAAATAGGTTTGGAAGTATAGACTGGAGGTAGAAAAGCCCCTGGGTTCCACAAAAAAAAAAACAACCCCAAACACAAAAGAACAACTTTCTTCCCTCTTTCTCTTTTCTTCTTCTCTTTCTTTTCTTTCTTTATTTCTTCTTCTCCTCCTCCTCCTCCTCCTCCTCCTCCTCCCCCCTATATCTCTCCCTCTCCCTCTCCCTCTCTCTCAACTGAGCCCTATGCTATTTTATCTTTGAGCTACATCTCCAGCCTTAAAATGTGTGTGTGTGTGTGTGTGTGTGTGTGTGTGTGTGTGTGTGTGTTACTGGGGATGGAACTCAGGGGCTTTTCTACCTCTGGGCTATACTCCCAGACCTATTTTATATTTTATTTGGAAACAGGGTCTCACTGAGTTGCTGAGAGCCTCACTAAGTAGCTGAGGCTGGCTTTGAACCTGTGCGATTCTCCTGTCTCAGTCTCCCAAGCACGGGGATTACAAGGGCGTGCCACCACACCAAGCTTTCTGTTTTAATTTTGAAAGAGGGTCTTACTAAGTTGCTGAGAACATTGCTGCTATCTCAGCATCCCAGATACTAGAATTATAGGTGTGTACCACAACACCCAGCTGAAAATGTTCCCTTTACAATGCTTAAATTTAGCCCAATAATGGTGACACACACCTGTAATCCCAGTACTTGGGAAACGAAGAAAGAAGGATCATTGGTTTTTGGCCAGCCTCGGCAGCTTAGATAGATTCCCTGCAACTCATAAAAAATATAATAGGGTTGGGGCTATAGCTCTGAAGTAGAATTCCCTTGGGTTCAACCCTCAGTACCACCCAAAAAAATAGATAAATATCTTCATTTTAGGTTAAATTAATTTACAATTTATTTTATTTATTTTTTTGTGGTACTGGGGATGGAACCCAGGGGCATTCTACCTCTGAGCGACACCTCCAGCACTAATTTTTTATTCTTTTTTTTTTTTTTTTTTGAAACAGGGTACCACTGAGTTGCAAGGGGCCTCACTAAGTAGCCGAGTCTGTCCATAAACCACGATCCTCCAGTCTCTGCCCTCCCAAATGCTGGGATTACAAGCATGTGCCACCATGCCCAGCCTAATTTATTTTTTATAGAGAATCATAATCTCACTAAGTTGTGGAGGGCTCACTAAATTGCTGAAGCTAACCTCAAAACTGCGATTCTCCTGTCTCAGCTTCCCAAGTACTGGGGTTACAAAAAATTAACTTTAGCCGGGCGTGGTGGTGCACGCTTGTAATCCCAGCATTCAGGAGGCTGAGACCGGAGGATCGTGGTTCACGGACAGCCTCAGCTACTTAGTGAGGCTCTTTGCAACTCAGTGAGATCCTGTTTCAAAATAAAGAATAAAAAATAGGGCAGGAGGTGTAGCTCGGAGGTTAATGCCCCTGGGTTCCATCCCCAGACCTGCAAAAAAAAAAAAAAAAAAAAAAAAAACTTTAAAAAAATGTACCCTCAAACTTAAAAATAAATCTAAGAATAACAGCAATTGTCAGAGACAAAATAACACTGCTTTTGTCCTCCCTGTGGTAACCTTCAGGCTCACCTGGCAGGTCAGCTCTCTGAGCAGCACCACATCCAGGTAAGATACCAACAACCCGGGGCAGAACAGCATCCAGGAAACAGCGGCCAGAGGCAACATTCTACTGCTAATCCTCCTGTGGCTCTTACTTGACCCATCAGCTTTGGTGATTTTCTATGGCTTATGAAAGCCCACGCAAAGAGGGAATCAGTTCTAAGAAGCCACGGTTACTAATTTTTAGAAGTAAAAAGTAAGAAATCTGCATGTAAACCTAAAATTTGATAGCAAAATCAGAGTTGTGTGTAACGTGTCAGTTTATCTAGAAGGCGGGAAAGAGAAGGGACTTATGGAAAAAAATCTTTGTAAATCAACTTGCAGAGCTAGAGAGACCTCGTCAGAATTCTGTCATTATTGAATTCAATATCCATGCAGGTCTCACAAAGAACACTAGGTGCAATCTGACGTCTGGGTACCCAGTCTTGAGCAGCATGGTGATTTCAGGAGAGGCTGGGTGGAGACAAGGCCTTGTGGCTCCCATTCTCTGTCTCCAAGGGACACTTCACTGTGTTGCCTTCCTTCTTCCTCTAGGTCTCTGCCACACAGAATGTGGTGACGGTTCAGGCAGCATGTGAAACTAAAGTCAAGCTAGCATCCGGCATGGACGGCACGAGTCAGGTCAGTTAAAGACAGCATGCAGATGTGCACTGTTTGGGGCTAGTCCACTTCTGAGGGGGGTGTGAGGAAGTACCAGGCACGAACAACCCCAGGACATGACGAGGGGTGTGGTCTCACCTGAAGACTTGGATCCTAGTGTGGATGAGCCGAGCCGGCGGGTGGTCCCCATTCCAGTGTTTCTCCGTGAACTTGGTGGGGCCTTGGATGATGTAGAACTGGCTGAGGAAGGTCTGTTACCATCCACAGAGTCTTCATCATCAAAATTTTTATCTAAACAAGAAGCACACAAGTCATTGTTAAAAAGAGAAAAAGTACTTTTCTCCAGCTATATGTAAAATGACCCCAGCTTAGAGATAAGTGGTCCACCAGCACCTTTGGAATCAGAGGGGTCTGACCAGAGACAGGAAAGCCTCCAGTCAGTCCAGAATAGGTCTGGGGATGTAGCTCAGAGATAGAATACACTTGGGTTTTTCTTTTGTGCATGCATTTTTAAATAATAGTGGACAGTGTATATCATTTTGGAATACTGCTTACTCTAAATAAGTCAATTTTTCCTTTGTGATAAAATACTTTTCACAAATTTATTTTAATGGTTGAAGGTACTCTGTAATTAGAAAACACCACTAGTACTAGGCATTAGTACACTGCTACTACTAGGGATTGATCCTAGGAGCATCCTACCTCTGTGCTACACCCCCGGCCCTATTTTTTTTTTTTTTTTTTTTTGGTGGTACTGGGGATTGAACCTAGGAGTATTCTATCTCCAAGTTACATCCCCAGCCCTATTTTTTATTCTTTATTTCAAAACAGGGTCTTGCTAAATTGCCAAGGGCCTCACTAAGTAGCTAAGGCTGGCTTTGAACCTGCAGTCCTCCTGTGTCAGCCTCCCAAGTACTGGGATTACAAGTATGCACCATCACATCTAGCTTCCTATTTTATTTTGAAATAGGGTCTTGCTAAGTTGCTGAAGCTGGCCTCGAACCTTCAGTCCTCCTGTCTTAGCCTCCCAAATACTGGGATTGCGGGTGTGCATCACCATGCCCAACTAAAATGCTTCCTCTTCTATGTTGCATTTCTTTTAGAGAGGCTGAACTTCTTTTGTAAATTTACCAACTTTTATATTTTCTAAGCAGCAGTAGGTCTAACCAGTATTCCACATATTGCATTAAAATTATAAAAGAGCCAGGCATGGTGGTGCACACTTGTAATCCCAGCATTTGGTAGGCTGAGACAGGAGGATTGCGGTTCATGGACAACCTCAGATACTTAGTGAGGCCCTGTGCAACTCAGTGAGAACCTTTTTCAAAGAAAATAAAAAATAGGGCTGGGGGTGTAGCTCAGAGATAGAATACACCTGGGTTCCATCCCCAGTATCACACACATACAAAAAAAAAAAAAAAACAAGTAAAAAAGAGCATGGTATATAGATCAGAGGTAAAACGCCCCTAGGTTTAATCCCTAGTATCACACACAAAGGAAAGCACACTGAGATATATCACCATAAAACTGCTCAAAACCATGAGACATAGCCAGAAGGAAAAGATACACTACTTGCGAGCAAACATAAACGTAATGGTAGAATTTACCAGAAGCCCTTTAAGAGCTGGCATGGTGGTGCACTCTTGCAATCCCAGTACTAGGAAGGCTGAGTGAGGTTCAACCTGGATTGCAGGTTCAAGGCCAGCCGCAGCAACTTAGTGACGTTGTGGCAAACTATGTGAGACCCTGTTTCAAAATAAAAAACAGCTGGGCGTGGTGGCGCACACTTGTAATCTCCCGCGCTTGGGAGGCGGAGACAGGAGGATCGCTCAGGTTCGAAGCCAGCCGTGCTGGCTTAAAAGATCCTGTTTCCAAATAAAAAAATATAAAACAGGTCTGGGAGTGTAGTCCGGAGGTAGAAGGGTTTCCAGGAACCCCAGTACCACCTAAATAAATAAAAATAAAAATAAAAAAACAGGGCTAGGGGTGTAGCTAGGAGATAGAATGCATCTGAGTTTGAGTTCCATCCCCAGTAACTAACACACACACACACACACACACACACACACACACACACACACACGTGCGCATGCCTTTTCTACCTCCAGGCTATACTCCCAGACCTATTTTATACTTTATTTGGAAACAGGGTCTTACTAAGTTGCTGAGAGCCTCATTCAGTAGCTGAGGCTGGTTTCGAACCTGTGCAATCCTCCTGTCTCAGTCTCCGAAGCATTGGGATTACAAGCGTGTGCCACCACACCCGGCTCTACAAGCGGATTTTTAATCATGCAAGCATCTGCCATTAATATCATTTATTTATTATTATTATTATTTTTTTTTTGGTGGTGCTGAGGATTGAACCCAGAGGCATTCTACATCCGAGCTACATCCCCAGCCCTATTTTTTACTCTCTACTTTGAAACAGGGTCTCACTAAGTTGCAGAAGGCCTAAGTAGCTGAGGCTGGTCACAAACCTGGATCCTACTGTCTCAGCCTCCCAAGTACTGGAATTAAAAGTGTGCACCACCATGCCCAGCTAGTTAAAAAATTGTCACACAATACATGTTCCATGCAAAAGATGGTCTTACAGAAGGTTAAGTTTTCTTTGAACCCCACGAAATTACTTTCAACTTTAGCCACCACTACAAAGACAGCCTTCCAACTGCCACCTCTCATCTAGAGTCAGGGTAAAGCTGATATAAACCAGCTGCAGCCTTAGGTTTCCAAGCCCCACCACCTCCTTTAACTTTTAAAATTCACCCGCACCCCATCCCTCCTTTTACAGCACTGGAAGAAGACACTTAAAAATGAGTTACGGAGTACCCACAGGATGACATGGAAATGTTCACCCAAGCTGCAGCCGCTTACTCTAGGAATCTGGTTAAGTAACAGCAAAACAGCCCATCTCAAAGCACTGCTGACACAGGAGAGTTCAAACCACAGTGGAGGAATACTAGGAAAAACCAAAAAGCTAAAGTGCAGAGACAGCCATGTAGACTTGGGGATGCTGAACTCGTCCGCCCTTAGTGATGAGATGCTGGACAGAGACTGTAGAGTGGCCAGAGCTGGCTCCAGCAGATCAGAAGCAGTTCCCCGCAGTCTCCCCCAGTGCCAGCCCCGGTCACTAAGGATGTCCCAGCAGAGCCCAGCTACCTGGGCTGAAGAGGGAGAATACAAAGCCAACGAGGCATGCAGACTGCATGGGACCAACACAATCTAGACCATTATGTCTGAGTCTAGGGGTAGCAGGGAAAAGACAAGCTCCAGTCTGGTGTCTGGAATTTGGAATTCTAAGCTTGAGATTGTACTATCCATTTGGAACACTTAAACATTCATATATGAGGACCAATATAACATCACAGAAACTAAAGAATATCGGTTCACTGTCCATCTGTGGGAGGGCCAAGACCTACACTCCAGAGTCTCTTCCTGAGGCAAGCTTAGACTGATGGAAGCCCAGATAAAGAAAGACCTCACTTTCCAGAGCAAAGACAACCATCTCTACCTTCACTGTGCCAGGAGTTCACTGCGAAAGATGATGATGTGAATGTGATTGGCAGTTTCCAGACTCATCTGCAAGGGAGTGAGAAGTGAGGACCTAGTGACTGGAAATACATAGGACACGGAATAATACAGTTATGAAAAATGATTCCTTCTGCTGCTACAGAATAAATCAAAATGACAGCTCTAGCCGGACGTGGTGGTGCACGGTTGTAATCCCAGCATTTGGGAGGCTGAGACAGGAAGATCGTGGTTTAAGGACAGCCTCAGCTACTGAGGCCCTCTGCAACTCAGTGAGACCCTGTTTCAAAATAAAGAATAAAAAATAGGACTGAGGGTATAACTCAAGAGGTAGAATGCCCCTGGGTTCCATCCCCAGTACCGCAAAAAAACAAAACAAACAAACAAACCCAACCCAACCAAACCAAACCAAACAAACAAACAAAAAAGAGACTGCTCTGACCCTTGCTAAGTAAGTAACCTCTTGCTAACAGGTGGGGAGGCCGATGAGTGTCTGTGAGCTGACCAGTTGGCATGGTAACAGAGGCTGGAATAAGACCAGGACTTAAAGGGAGAAGGGTTATCATGTAGCTCAGTAGCTCCATAATGTGAGAACAGGGCATTGTAGAAGAAACAAATGTAAATAGAGCCCTTAGCAGCATCCTAAGTCCTTAAATGCAAGCAGGCTCTCCAGCTGAGGATCATTTTCCTTTCCTTCAGCCCATGATATCACTGCCAGACAGTTGGGCTGGCGATTCACAACTGCCTTGACAGTGACACCCCCCCCCCCCACACACACACACAGCTCAAGCAAGAAGACAGCTGGGGCATGGACGGGACAACTCAGAAGTTCACTCCGGTTTTACTGATCTTGTGGAGAGAGGGCTCATAAGGGAAGAACCTGGAGGAAGATGCACAAAGAAAACTCCATCAGAAACTAGAGAGGCAAAGGAAACAGAAAGAGGGCATGAGACAAGATCCCACTGATACCTGTTCCTTCCAGGAGTGCTGGGAGTTCAAAGTCTGCTCCGGACAAGCACTGGCATGCGCCTTCTGCAGATGCAGGCGGAGGCCTGTTCCTGTCTGGGCGCCCAGGAGGAAATGGCCTGGCTGCTGCTCCACAGCTTAGAAGGTGACAATGAGCAGGCCCAGGTCCCGACAGAGAAGCCTTAGGATGGGTCTGTGGCTTCATTCAGGATATGTATAGCACAGTGGGTTGGTGAATCTGTCCTAAGGCAGAGCTATAGCCATAAACCTGTACTTTCCAAATTCAGCTTCAAGATGAGGTTTTAAAAAAAGAAAAGAGATGGGTTCTGTTTCCTGGTCTGCAAAAAAAGGGATACTCCTGAATACTCAAAGGAACAGCACATGTTGCTGATCCACATCAAAGCTTTGCTCTGTCAGTGCCCAGCACGGCTCAGGTAGGAGCTGCTGTTCCTTGCTCTCAGAGGAGCCACACCCCTACTTCAAGAGGTGGGCAGAAGTTAGGATCTGGCAAGGTGCAAGGCTCCCAGAACCTCTCTCTTCCTTCTGCATTAACAGCTGTTGGAATGCCAGCGTTGGAATGCCTGCCTAAGAGGTAGGTGAGCCGGGCAAGAAGTGGTGAGCTGGGCGTGGTGGTGCACGCTTGTAATCCCCACGCTTGGGAGGCTGAGACAGGAGGATCACACAGGTTTGAAGCCAGCCTCAACTACTTAGTGAGGCTCTCAGCAACTCAGTGAGACCCTGTTTCCAAATAAAATCCAAAATAGGACTGGGAGTATATCATAGAGGTAAAAGCCCCTGGGTTCCACCCCCAGTTCCACAAAAAAAGGAAAAAGAAAAAAAGCCGGGCATTTTTTTTACATGGTGGCGCACGCTTGTAATCCCCGTACTTGGGAGGCGGAGACAGGAGGATCCACAGGTTCGAAGCCAGCCGTGCTGGCTTAAGAGACCCTGTTTCCAAATAAAAAAATATATATATAAAAAATAGGTGTCTGGGAGTGTAGCCTGGAGGTAGAAAGGTCTCCAGGAACCCCAGTACCACCAAAAAACAAACAAACAAAACAAAACAGGTGGTGAGAGGCCTGATGTCAGGCTCCATCCCAAGAGGAGAATGAGGCTCACTGCCAGACTTCTGAGGTCCCTGAGCAACCCCCCCTTTAACTCATGCTACAGACAATGGGCCATGCAATGTGCAGCCTGACAAAGATCTACTCTGCATTCATGAGACTTCATGAAGGTTAAAAAGAGTAGTGTAAAGACAGTGAAACCACAGATACCCCGCACACGCAGCTATCTGGACTGTAGTTATTTGAGTGATGCTCTAAGTACAAAAAGCATGGCTTTTACAAATGTGCAATTGGGGGAAAGAATCAGAATTGAATTTCCCTTAAATTGTTGTGATGTGCATACACACATATCCACATACACATACATACACATATTCATACATATTGAGATACCGGGGCTAGAGCCAAGGAGCATTCTAGACCTAAGCTCTTGCCCTTTACAATTTTTTTGTTTGAAACATGATCTCGCTAGGTTGCTCAGTCTTGTTACAATAGTGAGGCTGTGGAACCTGTCATCCTCCTGTCTCAGCTTCCTGAGGACTGGGATTACAGGCATGCACCACCATGCCCAGCTTAAAATGTTAAGGGCCAGACACAGTGGTGTATGCCTGTAATCCCAGTAGTTGGGAGGATGAGATAGGAGGATGGTAGACTGTAGGCTGGCCAACCTCAACAATTAAGCAATAATCTGTATAAAAAAAGAGAAGAGGACTTGAGGGTGTATCTTGGAGGTAGAACACTCCTGGGTTTAATCCCCAGTATCCCCAATAATGTTCTTAAAAGACATACAACTAATACAGGTTAGAGAGCAAAAAGAGATGTATGAACATTATCAAGATATGAGGAACAGCCGATGCACCTTCCTTGGAGCTGATTCCAAGCAGAGAAGATTCTTTTGTCTTCTTGTCAAGAGCTTTGGATGATCTCAATGACAGTTCTCTTGGGGTCACAAGAAAGAAATGTGTCATTTGTAAGGAGAAGAAAGGAGGCTAAGTAACTAATAAACATCCACCAAATGAAAAACTTTTTAAATTTCCTCAAGCTCTCATGGTCTCACTGTAATGTGGAAAGAAATACAGGTGTAGGCACAGGGTTGCCTCTGAGGTATGTTATCCTTTTGTTACTGCTTTGAAAAAGCTGGGAGGGCTCTGGCGTGGGGAGACAGACCACCCAGAGGTCAATGCACATGCCATCTTTCTCCCTCCATCTCTCAGCACTTGTGAAGCACAAATGAATCCCAGGTGTTCTTCTGGGTGCTCTCGGAACTTTTCCCAGAGTTCTCGGTCCAGCATGGGAACAGACACATAAAGCCAGCAGCAGCAGTTATGACTCAGGACAACGCTGTGACAAGGCACATACTGGATATGCTGTATGAATAGCATAATAGAGCTAGCCAAATAAATGCAGAAAAGACCCATTGTGCCCTTCTACCACCCTCACTGTACCACTGTGTACAATACTGAGAACGTGACATCGGCCAGGATCCCAAGAGACTATAACATGTGTACCTCCTCCTACCTAAAGAACATTCCTCCATACCGAGGCCACCTGGCCAGAACAAACTCCAGGGATGACTCCTGGGCAGATGGGAGGGAAGCAGGAATTCCTTGCCAGCTGCCTCCCCAGGGATAGGTCCAAGAGGCCTACTGCTCCACTACTATCCCCACCTTGAGCATAAAGGAGGAGAAAACCAGCAGTTGGTGATACATAGCAAGGGTTCACTGGTGAAGGTATGCAGAAGCCACTATTATGGGACTCATTTTATCAAAAAGAAAAGAGCTCTATTAAAGGTTAACTAACAAAGAGATAGCAGGTGATTCAGCTCCATCTCTCCTGTCAGACAGAGAAGAGAGTTGTTAAGGGTTTTTGTAAGGTGATGGGTCCAATAATGTCTTGGGTCTTGATTGGAAATGGTGTGTCCTTCAAGCTTTTTTACTATTTCCTTTTCTTTTTTATTGGTGCATTGTAGTCATACATGTTAATGTAGTACAAGATGGTGGAGGCATACATGCACACATCACCCAATTAGCCCTTACCCAATCCCGCCACATTCCCTCCCACTCCCTCTTCTCATGTTTGGCTTAGTGACTGACTTTGACATGTTTGTTAATGTGCATCATGTACATTAGGGAATTCCCTCTTCCTCCTCCCACACTGTTAGGTCGCCTTATTTGCTCATCTATGACCATGCCCAGCAGGCATCTATTTGTTGTGACTGACTAATCTTACTTAGCATAATGTTCTCCAGTTCCATCCATTTCCCTGTAAATGACATAATTGTTTTTTCTATATGCCTGGCTGAGTAAAATTCCATTGTGTACATATACCATAGTTTTGTAATCTGTTATCCCATAGTTTTGTAAACAGATATCCATCTGTTGGTGGACATCTTGGCTGGTTCCATAGTTTGTCAGCTAAGAACATAGATACGCATGCAGTTTTTGGTAGTTTTATTTCCATTCTTTTGGGTAAATACACAGGAGTGGTACTGCTGGATCATACAGTAAATGTGTTTCCATTCTTCTGAGGATCCTCCATACTGTTTTCAAAGTGGTTGTGCTAATTTTCAATCCCACTAACAATGTATTAGAGTTCCCAATTCTTCACATCTTCGCCAGAATTTGTTGTTGTGTTTTGAATGATTGCCATTCTAGAAAGAGTTAGGTGAAATCTCAGGGTAAATTTGATTCTCATCTCTCTGATTGCCAATGATGTTGAGCATTTTTTCATGTATTTATTGGCCATTTGAATTTCTTCTTTTGTGAAGTGTCTATTTAGTTCTCTTCCCCATTTTTGATTGGGGTATGTATTTTGTTAGTGTTGAGTTTCTTGAGTTCTCTGTATATTCTAGATATTAGTTCTCTATCGGAGGAGTAGGTGGCAAAAATCTTCTCCCATTCTGTTGGCTCTCAGTTGAAGTTCTTGATGTTTCCTTTGCTGTATAGAAGCTCTCCAGTTTCATGCAATCCCACATATTGATCTGCCTTTTAGTTTCTTGTGCCTCTGGGGTCTTGTTGACAAAGTTTTTACCTGTGCCTTATGTGTTGTAGTGTTAGACCTATGCCCTCCTCTTCAAGGAACCTCAAGGTCTCTCGTCTAATTTCCAAGTCTTTGATCAATCTTGAATTGACTCTTGTGCAGGGTGTGGAAGTGGAATTTATTTCTATTTTTCTTCATATGTGATGTCCATTATCACCACTTCTTTTCAATATAGAACTTGAGACTCTAGCCAGAGCAATAAGGCAAGAAAAAGAAATCAAAGGAGTACAAATAGGAAAAGAGGAACTCAAACTTTCCCTATTTGCAGATGGCATACTATACTTAGAAGACCCAATAAACTCAATCAAAAGGCTTGTAGAATTGATCAACAAATTCAGTATGGTGTCTGTATACAAAATCAATCTTAAAAAATCGGAAGCTTTTCTGTATACTAACCATAAATCCACTGAGAAAGAAATCTAGAAAACACTTCCACTCAGGATATTCCCCCACACACACAAAAAAAAAAGTAGAAATAAACTTAACCAAGGAGGTAAAAGACCTCTACAAAGAAATTTATAAAACATTTTTTAAAAATTTGAAGAGGACCTTTGAAGATGGAAAGATCTTTCATGTTCATGGATAGGCAGAATAAATTATCATCAAATGGCTATACTTCCAAAAGTGATCTACAGTTTCAATGCAATACCCATTAAATTACCAAGGTCATTCCTTAAAGACAGAAAAATCAGTCCTTAAATTCATTTGGAACAACAAGAAACCCTAATAACCAAAGTAGTTCTCAGCAAAAGAAACCATGCAAGAAGAATCACAATAACTGACTTTAAACTATACTACAAAGTCATAGTAATAAAAACGCACGGTACTGGCACAAAAAAAGAGATACATTGACCAAGGGAGCAGAATAGAAGACTCAAAAACAAATCCTCACACTTACAGCCAATTGATTTTTGACAAAGGCACCAAAAACATACACTGGGATAAAAGATAGCCTGTTCAACAAATGGTGTTGGCAAAACTGGTTAACCATATGCAAAAAAATGGAAATAAATCCAACTTTCTCACCCTGTTTTTTACTATTTCTGTCCTATGTTCTTCTGTGCTACACTCCTACCCATTTTTTATTTCAGTATAGATAGCTCTTTCCTATGGTGTGTGTGTGCACACACTCTCTCTTTTTCTTCCTCCCGTCCTTCCTCTATTTTAATTTAGTACATGTAGCTCTCGGTTTTAATCTAAGGTTACATTGGTCTGAGATTTTTAGTTTCATCTAGCGCAAGGTCATCCTCTGGTCAAGTGTTAAGGTGCCTGTCAGGTTTGCAGAGCTAGGACCATCTTCTTGTCTCTTCCACTGGCCACCTTAACCCCAGGGCTCATTCAGCCAGAGCAAGAGAGAAGGAGAGAAGAGGCTGAAGTAAGTGGCCATCATGTGAGTCCTCCCCTTCTAGATGCTGAAGCTCGCATGGGACAGAGGAGGCCCACACACACGTCCAGGAACCCCACTCTAGGACCCTGCATGGGCTCTGTAGACTACAAAGCTTGGTTAAATCAGTTTGCTCCTGACTCTTGTACTCTTTGGCCATGAATCTTCAGGTGCTTCCAGGATCTTCTTCACAGAAACATGACTGTTTCACTACACTGCTGAGGCTGTCTTCAGATGGCTACTTTGCACTGTAGCTGAATCAAGTCGAAGACACAGACACACACACACACACACACACACACACACACAAACAAACACACACACATCTGCTGAAGAATTATCCATCAATCCATTGGCATGAAGGAATCTGGAAATCTTTCCTAATAAGTATATTTGAATGAACACAACGTGTCTGCTTCTTTGTCATGATGTTCATTCAATATTGAATAATTCCAAACTTGTGCGTTGAAAAGTTGAAAGTCATAACTGATGGTTTTCTACAGTTTTAATATGAACAAAACCTCTGGTTAACCACAGCACACATAGGCTTAAAACAAGTGCACTACCACTTCACAACATTTACTATGCCTCCCCAAACAGCTTCCTGGAGTTCACACTGTAATTACTGACATAATTACAGAGCAAACAGTAACATAAGCCAAGAATAACCTGTTTCAAAAATTCAAAGTGGCTAGGCTAGCTTTCTAAATTTTTTTTTTTTTTTTTTTTTTTTTTTTTTTGCGGGTCTAGGGATGGAACCCAGGGGCATTCGACCTCTGAGCTACACCCCCCTGCCCTATTTTTTATTCTTTATTTTGAAACCAGGTCTCACTGAGTTGCAGAGGGCCTCACTGTCCAGGAACTGTGATCCGCCGGTCTCAGCCTCCCGAATGGTGGGATTACAAGCGTGCGCCACCATGCCCGGTTCTCTAAAATATTTTAAATTACATTTAGGTACCTGTTGTTGTCTGGAGACTTAGCCTACATCCTGATGTGTGGCCATACAGAGACTACACCACTGCAGACTGAACACAGGCAGGCAGAAGAGAGCTTAGCAAGGCACCCACTCATGGGAGGGTGCAGGCAGGTGTACTTTAGGGCGAGGAAGTACAGATAAGTGCAGTTAGCCTACATAAGGAACAAAGAATCCTTAAGAATTTTTATAAGGATATAAGTTTTTCAAGCATACTGCTGAAATGACTCACTTGATATGTATCCTCACACGTTGATCATAAACTAATTTTCTAGCCCAAATAGCATCTATTAGGGTTAGATATAGAATGTTCCTGAAGAGCTTGTTTCAATGGTCAGAGTTAATCTATTTAAATTATGAGGGCTCTAGTCTCAAAGTAAATAAATCCATTTTAATCAATTTACTGTATGGTAACCTAGGCAGATGGGATATGGCTGAATAAGGTGGGGTCCGTGGTGTTGCCATAGGAACTGTGTCTTTGATTTCCCTAGCTGGCTCACTCTCTGCTTCTGGCCTCCATGATATGAAAATAGTCTTGCTCTTGCCCTCTCTATGCTTCCAGTCATCATTTCCTCAGCTCCAGAGAACCACATGGACTAAAACTCTGAAATCTCAAAAACAAAACAAAACAAAACAAAAACCCGTGAGCAAATAAATCTTCCTTCTTCCAAGTTGTGTGGTTACAGCATTGACAATGTTGCCTGAAGCAGCACTGCTGCATCTCCAGCACTGTGGCCAGCCACTGGAGCATGCTCACCATTACCCTAGGCTCCCTGTAACACTGCCCAGCTCCTAGGTTGCCTCCCTACATAACTACCACACTGTACAGTGTGTGTCAAAGAGTACCACCACGTAAGCCATCCCAAGGCGTGTGTATAAACCCTCACATCCTGAGCCCCACTCCATGCCGCCTGACCAATGAGCAATGCTGGATACAAAGATCCCCCCAAAAAATATGATTGGATCCTAATAGATGACTGGATAACTGGTGCCAATGGGCTCTCCGTGATTATGGAGACCCCTGCCACCACTTAGTTAAAATATACTCTCCAGGGGAGGTGACAATTCCCCTTTAACTAGAGTAGGAGACAAGAAGGGATTCCAGACCCTCCTCAAACTTACTATATGAACTCATAGACAACCAAACCTCAACTTGGGAGCCTCACGCCTTTTGAGGTAACAGCTCATGTTGCGTTATGTTCTCATAAGTAAGGCTAGATCTGTGTCAAGATCTATATTGGGGTTCTGGGAAAACCACTCTGTCTTGTAAGGCCCAATGAGTGCCCGTCCATTCTGACCCCATCAAAGATGTGACACTCTTTTAAAAAGCTCTGTAAAAAGTTAAATCTGAAAAATGTCCATAGGCCACCTCCAGAAAACCCAAAAAAAAGAGTGGTCTGGGACACCAGCCACCACCCATTGCTAAACAGCAGTGAGTTTTTCTCCCACGGCACTGCAGCTGGGGACAGGCAGTAGGGAGATAAGCCAGCCAGGTTAGCCAGCTAGTTTCTAGCTGCAGACCTTGCAAGTGCTGCTATTAGCAACTGCAGTCAATAAACAGACACAGGCCCCAAACACTCATGGGACAGCCCATGTGCACCCCATTGGCCTGCGAACCCTGGCAGTTCATGGGCCCCAGCAGCCCCGGACTCCCAGTGACCCAAGCGCTGGAGCTTGAGTTTTCTTTTAAAAGCCTAAATGGCTGGCTAAGAGTCTAAATTCTGCTTCTGAGAGCCAGACCACTCTAGGCACAGCTCCAGCAGCCTGGGATTCTCAGGGTCCTATTTTCGCCAGATTAGACTCCCAATCAGCTCTGCCCATATAATTCCTACAGAGATCAATGTCCTCTATGTCCTGGGCTCCTTTCTTCTGTTACCTAACATAGCATATGCTGTTAATGGCCCCCACTACAAAATTTACGAAAAAATCTGTGCCTATCTTTGATTTATTGCCGGTTTTAGGCTTCTATCTGCACCTAGCTAATACAACTGTCTGAGGCAAAATATTAAAAAAAATTCTGAAAAATAAAGTGTTTTATTGGCTGGCAGCACTAAGGATTTCTGAGCTTTACCTCATCCAGAGGGAGAGAGAAGAGGTTGGGATGAACACAGGCAGGGTCTGGGGCGGCTCAGACTCACACTCTTAACAGGTCCATCCTGGTGAACTGTGAGGAGCTGCCATCACGAAAGCTCACACAAGGTGCTTAGCCAGACTGAGTTTCACTTTGGTTTCAGGCTGGGATATGCTGGGAAGGGGGGCGACAGACTAGTAAAACCCCAACCTTTGCCCAGACAGACCCCAACCTCTCTCTCTCTCTCTCTCTCTCTCTCTCTCTCTCTCTCTCTCTCTCTCTCTCTCTCTCTCTCTCTCTTGGATGGGATCCCAGCAATCCAAAGTGGAAGCCGGATCTCCACTCTCATGCGTTCTCCGAAATTGGGAAAAATTTGACCCCCAAACTCTAAGGAAGACATTTCTCAGTTTTTTTCTGCACTCAAGTATGGCCAGTGTACTCACTGGGTGATGGAGAGATCTACCCACCTCAGGGAAGTTTAAATAATAACACCATCCAGCCATTAGATCTATTTTGTATAAAGGAGGGCAAACGGACAGAGGTAGCTTATCTTCAGCTAAGATTTATTTAAAGATTGCAGAGTTGAGACAATTTTGGCAGCCTTGGCTAAAACAGAATTTAAACATCAATTAGAACAAAGAAATTAAGGTGCCAAACTGTTCCATCAGCCACTCTCATGAGAAAGCATGCTGGAACATGCAGGCTGCTAACTCTGTCTACTATAATAGAGACTTAAAAAGGGAAAAACAGAAAGAAAAATGTCATGAAGAAATCCTGGTGATCATGTGTCTAAACACCATTTTCATAGGAACCCCAGTACAGGTTCATGCTGACCCCACAAGAAAAACCCAGGCTCAGGTCTGCGTCAGGTGTGGAAAGCCAGGGCATTTCAAAACCCAGTCCCCTTGACAGAAAGGCTACAAATGCCCTCCAAGGCCCTGCCCATGGTGAAAGGGAGACCACTGGAAGTCTGAGCGCCCTCAGGTCTGGAGGGATCTGGGTTTCCCAGATCCAAGTTCCCAGTAATGGGCCCCAGGCTCCCCGATCTGGCTTAAGATTGAGGAACCTTGGGTAACTCTAACTCACAAGCTGTCCCGTTCCTAGTGGATTCAGGTGCCAGGTTTTCTACTCTACCATATTTTTCCCAGTCCAAGATCCTCCCCCCCACCCCTGTACTGGGGATGGAACCCAGGAGAGCATTCCACCACTGAGCTACACACCTAGCCCTATTTTTTTAGCTCTTTCATTTTTGAAACAAGGTCTCACTGCATTGTGAAGTGCCTTGTTAGGTAGCTGAGGCTGTCTGCAAACAGTGATCCTCCAGTCTCTGCCTGCCCAATGCTGGGATTACAAACATGTGCGGTCACACCCGGCCCCCAAGATCCTCTCTTAAAGCAACAGTTTCCGGGCCAACCCCTAGTATGTTTCTTTACTCAAGATTTAACCTGCTCCTGGGGTAACCTCCACTTCGTCCATTCTTTCTTAGACTCCAGCTCCTCTGTTAAAAAGGAGAGATAATGTCAGAAAATCAAACTAACTTACGTAAAGCCTCTCCCTTAGTCTTATGGTATGTTTTGTTTCACCCTTCCAAAAAAGACCCAAAAGGAAAAAAACAACAACTTATGCTGTTCTTTTTCTCTTTTGCTGGTTGTACTAAGACAAGGTGCTGCTCAAGGTTGTTTGTTTGTTTGTTTGTTTGTTTAATCTCAACCAGTCCACACTAAAATGTAAACCTCTAAAAAACTGTCCAGGCCACCATAAACTTAGACTTCTGTGAGATGTGATCAAATACAATATGCATTGTCTTTAAGGTTTTTTTTTTCCCCTTTGGGGGAAAAAAAATTAAAACACTAGTGATGTTTACTGATGTCTTAGTTGTCTACGGTAATCTATAATTCAGTTATTAAGTTGGGTAAATGTAAAATGTGAGTAATGCTTTAAAATGCTCTTAATGTCATATGGTTTAAAATAACACGAGTCTTTTAAATGGGTTTCTAGGGGCTTTTTCCAAGATGGCGATGGAGAGACGCAGCGTCCCTCACTAGCTGAAGCAAACTAAGTTCAACTACTGAGACAGAAGTGTCTTAATAAAGGAAAAATTAAACATACGATCCAAAACAGACTTGGCTGCCGGGCGTGGTGGCGCACACTTGTAATCCCCGCGCTTGGGAGGCGGAGACAGGAGGATCGCGCAGGTTCGAAGCCAGCCGTGCTGGCGTAAGAGACCCTGTTTCAAAAATATAAAATAGGTCTGGGAGTGTAGCCCGGAGGAAAGAGGGCTTCCAGGAACCCCAGTACCACCAAAAAAAAAAAAAAAAAAAAACAAAAAACAGACTTGGGGAGTACGGCAGAAAAATTCCAGCAACTGAGCTGCAAGATTCACCACAACACACAAAGAAAGCAGATAGTGAGCTGAAGACTCGGCGGCTGGCAGAGTGCAGGTGCAGGCGCAGTGGCCTCAGGGCCGCTGGCCCAAATGGGACTTTTGGGTCTTTAACATTCCCAGAGAAGCTCTAAAGTCTGAAAGTGACCAGAGAGTTCCAATACCTGAAGTTGCTGAGCTCCTGAGCTGCACGCAACAAAGGGGGTCCCACAGACACGCCCGGAGATCGGCAGGGACCTGGAAGTGGACCTGCTCACCGCGGGAGGGAAAAGTCAGCAGGATACGGGAGAGCTGCCAGAGCTTCAGAGCCACAGATTGGACTGTCAGCGTGAATTCAGAGGAGCCACGGACCCAGCAAGCACACAGTGAGTACGATATATGTGAGTGCCAGTGTACGCAAAGTGGGCCACTTCAACTCCGGGACCAAAGAAGAGCACTTAAGGTACGATACCTGCATGGGGCCACAAGGGGATACTCCAAGCAAATACAAGATTCACCATATATCAACAACATAGTAGGACTGTTATCTCTTTTATTATTTTTTTATTTACTATTTTTCCATCCTTTTATATTTTATTTTTTACTATTGCGGTTTGGTATTATTTGTTTTACTTTTTGGGTCTTTGGGTTTGTTTTGGTTTTGGGTTTTCTGGGGGAATAAGTTTTTTTTCTGGGGGGATAAGTTTTTTCTAAAGTCCTAATACAAGGCCAGGCGTGGTGGCACACGCTTGTAATCCCTGCACTTGGGAGGCTGAGACAGGAGGATCACATAAGTTCGAAGCCAGCCTCAGCTACTTAGGCTTTCAGCAACTTAGTGAGACCCTGTCTCCAAATAAAGTATAAAAAAGGTCTGGGAGTATAGCCTGAAGGTAGAAAGCCTCTAGGTTCCACCCCCAGTACCACCAAAAAAAAAAAAAAAAAAAAAAAAAAGTCCTAATACAAAGACTGGGCTAAAAATAATACCCACTAACGATAGGAAGACAACAGAAAGCCAGACCTGAGAACTCTGAAAATATGAGATCTAGGAATAATGGAGAAATGACAGAAATCATGAATACTGACCTACAAGAAATGCAGGAAGGGGAGTTCCGAATCTTGATCTACAATATGATGAAAGGATTTAAAACAAGTTTAGAGGAGATGAAAGATGAGATAGAAACACTAAAAAAGAATCAGAAAGAGGTCTGGAATGAAATGAAAGAGTCAATAAATGAAATGAAGTCAGCAATAGAAAGAAATTCTGGAAGATTAGAGAAAATGGAAAGTAGAATATCACTGTTAGAAGACAGTTTATCCAACACCGAAAACACAGTCAATAGTATGCAGCAGTCATTACAGCAACAAAACCTAAACATACAGCAAATTTGGGACAACATGAAACGCCCTAACTTACGGATAAAAGGCATTGAAGAAGGGATAGAGGTACAGACCAGGGGCATCCGTAATCTCTTCAAAGAAATAATTTCGGAGAACTTCCCTAACATGGCAGAAGAGATAGATCTTCATGTTCAAGAGACATACAGAACACCATCAAGACAAGATCAAAAAAGAACCTCCCCACGCAACATAATAGTCAAAATGACTAACACAGAGGCCAAGGAAAAGATCTTAAAAGCAGTGAAAACAAAAGGTCGGGTGACATACAGAGGCAAAACAATAAGAATCACCCCAGACTATACAACCCAGGTCATGAATGCCAGGAGAGACTGGTATGACGTGATCCAGACCTTGGAAGAAAATAACTTCCAACGGAAGCTGCTTTATCCAGCAAAACTACTATTCAAAGTCGACGGCAAAATAAAAGTATTTCAGGATAAACAAAATCTCAAAAAATTTATGAATTCAAAGCCAACACTAGAGAAAATACTTAAAGAAATAAACCATAAAGAAGAAAAAAGAAGCAGACTTCAGAACCAGAGAAGAGAGGAAAGTGATCAGAGGGGCTTCTAAGTAAGGAAGAAAGAAAAAGCTACCAAACAGATGACATAACACAAAATGACAGAAAACAAAAATCCTATTTCAATAATAACTCTTAATGTCAGAGGACTTAACTCATCAATCAAAAGACATAGATTGGCAATGTGGATCAAAAAACACAACCCAAATATATGCTGTTTCCAAGAAACTCACCTAACAGCCAAAGATACTCACAGACTGAAAGTGAAAGGATGGAAAAAGATATGCCATGCTACTGGAGAACAAAAAAGGGCAGGGGTAGCAATCCTGATATCCAACAAAACAGACTTTAAACTAAGACACATCAGAAGAGACAAATTAGGGCACTTCCTTTTATTAAAAGGAACAATACACCAAGATGATATAATGATAGTAAACATTTATGCTCCAAATGTGAATGCAACCACGTTTGTAAAACAAACCCTTCAGGACATCAGATCTCAAATAGACCCAAATACAATCATTCTGGGAGACTTCAATATGCCTCTCACACCACTGGGTTGATCTTCAAGGCAAAAGTTGACTAAAGACTCTTTAGAACTAAAGAAAACTATAAACGAAATGGACCTAAGAGACATATACAGAACATTTCATCCAGAAACTACAGAATACACATTCTTCTCATCAGCCCATGGAACCTTCTCCAAAATAGATCACATCCTGGTACACAAAGAAAGCACCAGCAAATTCAAAAGATGTAATATAATTCCTTGCATCTTTTCAGGCAATAATGGAATTAAAGTAGAAATCAACAACAGGAAACTCAAAAGAAACTATGCAAATATGTGGAGACTGAATGATACACTATTGAATGATGAATGGGTAAGAGCAGAAATTAGGGAAGAAGTAAAGAAATTTTTGGAAATAAATGAAAACAGAGGCAGAACTTACCAAAATCTCTGGGACACTATGAAGGCAGTATTAAGAGGAAAGTTTATTGCATTGAGTGCTCACATAAGAAGGACTCAGAATCACCAGGTTCAGACCCTATTGGCACAACTCAAGAACCTAGAAAGACTGCAACAGTCCAACCCCAAAGCCAGCAGAAGACAGGAAATTATTAAAATCCAAGCAGAAATAAATGAAATAAGAGAACAACAACAAAAAAAAATTCAAAGAATCAACAAAACAAAAAGCTGGTTCTTTGAAAAGGTTAATAGAATTGATAAACCCCTGGCCAACCTAACCAAAAGAAAAAGAGAATCAATGAAAATTACTAAAATCAGAAATGAAAAAGGAGACATCACCACAGATAGTGAAGAAATTCAAAGGATTATCAGAAACTACTTTAAAAATTTATACTCCAATAGACAAGAAAACATGGAAGAAATCGATAGATTCCTAAACACAGTTAACCTACCTAAACTGAACCAAGAGGACATAGCAAGCCTAAACCAACCAATAGCAAACAATGAAATAGAAATGGCAATAAAAATTCTTCCATCAAAGAAAAGCCCAGGCCCAGATGGGTTCCAGCTGAATTCTACAAAGCCTTTAGTAAAGAACTAATACCAATACTTCATAACTTATTCCAGGAAATTGAAAGAGATGGAACTCTCCCAAATTCCTTCTATAAGGCCAGTATCACATTAATCCCCAAACCAAATAAAGATACCTCAAGAAAGGAAAACTACAGACCAATATCTTTAATGAACATAGATGCAAAAATTCTAAACAAAATACTACCCATACACATTCAAAACCATATCAAGAGAATAATACACCATGATCAAGTTGTTTTTATCCCAGAAAAACAAAGTTGGTTCAACACACGCAAATCAATACATGTCATCCACCACATAAATAGAATCAAGAATAAAAACCACACCATCATAGCAATAGATGCTGAAAAAGCCTTCGACAAAATCCAACACCCATTCATGTTAAAAACACTACAGAAAATAGGAATAAAAGGAACATACCTCAACATCATTAAGGCAATATACAACAAACCCAAAGCCAACATTATACTGAATGGGGAAAACCTGCAAGAATTCCCCCTAAAATCGGGAACAAGACAAGGATGCCCACTATCACCACTCCTCTTCAATATAGTCCTTGAGACTCTTGCCACAGCAATAAGACAAGAGAAGGAAATCAAAGGAATTCAAATAGGAAGAGAGGAATTAAAATTATCCTTAATTGCAGATGACATGATCCTTTATCTGAAAGACCTCCCGTGCTCATGGATAGGCAGAATAAATATCAAAATGGCCATTCTGCCAAAAATGATTTATAGATTCAATGCAATTCCCATCAAAATACCAACTACATTCTTAACAGACCTAGAAAAAGCAATCATGAACTTTATATGGAGAAAGAAAAGACCCAGAATAGCCAAAGCAATTCTCAGCAACAAGAATCACGCAGGAGGCATCACAATCCCAGATTTCAAACTATACTATAGATCAATAGTAGTAAAAACAGCATGGTACTGGCACAATAACAGGTACACTGACCAGTGGAACAGAATAGAAAATACAGAAACAAATCCACACACCTACAGTCAATTAATCTTTGACAAAAGGGGCCAAACTCATATGCTGGAGAAAAGATAGCCTTTTCAACAAATGGTGCTGGGAGAACTGGCTATCCATTTGTAGAAAGATGGAACTAAACCCCTATATCTCACCATGCACAGGAATCAACTCGAGATGGATCAAAGACTTAGAAATCAGACCAGAGACTGTGAAGTTATTAGAGGAGAGCATAGGCTCATCACTACAACATATAGGCACAGGCAATAACTTTCTCAACAAAACCTCCAAAGCTCAGGAAATTAAAGCAAGAATCAACAAGTGGGATAGCATCAAACTAAAAAGTTTCTTCTCATCAAAGGAAACCATCAAGAACCTAAAGAGGAAGCCTACAGAATGGGAGAAGATCTTTACCAGTCACCACTCCAATAGGGGGCTAATATCCAGAATATACAAAGAGCTCAAAAGACTCTGCACTAGCAAAACAAACAACCCAATCAAGAAATGGGCAACTGAAATGAATAGACACTTTACAAAAGAGGAGATACAAATGGCCAATAGATTCATGAAAAGATGTTCTTCATTTTTAGCCATCAGGGAGATGCAAATCAAAACTACGCTGAGATTCCATCTAACCCCAGTCAGATTGGCAAGCATAAAGAAATCAAACAATAATAAATGCTGACAAGGATGTGGAGAAAGAGGAAGTCTTTTACATTGTTGGTGGGAGTTCAGCCACTATGGAGATCTGTGTGGAGATTCCTTAGAAAACTGGGAATAGATCCACCATACGATCCAGCTTTACCACTCCTGGGTATTTTTCCAAAGGGGTTGAAAACAGAGAATTACAGCAACATATGCATACCTTTGTTCATAGCAGCACAGTTTGTAATAGCCAAAATTTGGAAACAACCTAGGCCCCCATCAACAGATGAATAGTTTACAAAGTTATGGGAAATACACACAATGGAATTCTATTCAGCTATAAAGAAGAACAAAATCACATCATTCGTAAGAAGATGGAAAGGGCTGGAAAGCATTATGTTAAGTGAGATCAGCCAAACACAGAAAGGGAAGGTACATATGTTTCCTCTAATATGCCCAAACGAGTAAGCACTGGGGATACCAAAGGGACTCCAGATAATGGAAGGGAAATCTCAGCAAAGTTTGAATGGAAAACTAAGAGAGGAAGGAGGCTGAACTTGATTGATGAGCAGCTATTTCCAAATAGGTGTAAAAGTACGAATATAGCAAGGTTAGCTTGGGTATTAAGTATTGGGAGGGGGGGAAGGGAAACGAGGGGGGGAGGGCACCAAATACAGATTAAATGTATAACATTTACTTTCAATAAAATAAATTTAAAAAAATAAATGGGTTTCTAAATTGTTGGTGTAAAAACATTGTAAAATGGTATTGTTTGGGGGTTAGCTTTTATTATGTAGGAACAAGGGACAGATGTGGAAAGTGAGTGGGTGTAAAAATTTTCTGGTGGAGAAAGGAGAGAAAGGAATGAAATTTTGGACAGTGTTTTGTATAAAGTAAGGTTTATCCTAAGATTGTCCCAAATGGGAAAAGAAAGGAATAGGATAAAAGTCAAAGGATTAAGGCAAGTCATTAAGCATTTGTGGAATGTTTGTTTGCATATGTGATAAAGATGGCTTTATACATAACTTAGTTAAAAGATTTAGAGTAAGTTTCTATTTAAAAAACTATTTTTTTCCTATTAAGCCTACCTCTTTTGAGACCTCTGGAGGCCATCTATTCATACTTGTATTTGGCCCATGGTTACTAAATTGTGTGGTTAAGTTTGTCTTCAACACAGCTAGAGCCATCAAGCTCCAGATGACGTTCCAGATAATATCCCACATGAACATCTGCCGGAGCCCCTTGGACAGCCATGGACACCTCTAACATCGGCTGCTCTAACCCCCGCAAGTGACTTCCTTGCACCCTCAAGGCCAGGACCCCACTTCAACCCCTCTTAGCATGGAAGTAGCTTGATTAACTTTCTTCGTCCACATTCCCTTTGGCCTGATGGGTATCAGGAAGTTAATAAAAAGTGGAGGGATTGATGGGGATTGAGCCTGTATTAACTGTTAATAAGAGTTGTATTAATGGCTAATACGAATAAGCTTTCACACTTAGGCAAAACAATAAAATCCTTTTCTAAGCTGTCAGTCAATAGTTGCAGCCAATATTGTCCTCAGTCAGCTAAAAGTTAGCTGTTAACCCAGCTAACCATGGAATGTTAAACACTAAATTCTCAGCCGGGCTTGGTTGCACACGCTTGTAATCTCCGCGCAGGAGGCTGAGACAGGAGGATCGCGCAGGTTCAAAGCCAGCGTCACTGGCTTAAGAGACCCTGTTTCCAAATAAAAATATAAAATAGGTCTGGGAGTGTAGCCCGGAGGTAGAAAGGTTCCATCCCCAGTATCACCAAAAAAACAACAACACTAAATTCTCATAGTATGTTTAAATTAAGGTTAAGAGAACCAGAACCCTATATTAACTATCAAGTACCCAAAAGAGTTATAACCCAAAGTCTCCATACTTTAAAGACAAGTTTACATAATAAATAAATTCTAGCAGATGGTGATAAAAATGGCTAAAAACTCCCAAGGACACGGGAAGATGGTATAGGCCTTCTCCAAAGTGGGTACATACCATGTAACCCCTGACCTTGTTAACCAAGTAACACATCTTGGTCATAAATGTAACAAGAAAGGCTAATACCATGGAGATAATTGGTGGGCCTGTGCCTGCATTAGGTCAGGGGGAGGTGAAAAGACTATTGGCTAAGCAGGATGGGAAAAAGAAGAAAATGAATCCTTATAAAATCTGTTCTAATGTTCAAAACTCCAGTGTCTTATCTGCAAGGCACTCCACTGCATTTATTTCTCTAATGCAGTGCTTTGTGGCTCTGTCCCTTCTTTCTGCCCTTGTAATAATAAAAATTGCTTAAGTCTGCAGCAGAGTTCTGGCTATTCTTTCCCAAGATTAGCTAAGAACAAGAACCCATGTTGACAACTCCAGTTTCCTGATCTGGCCTTAGCCTCCAGAACTGCTGGAAGTACAGAGGTTGACACCAATGTTTGAGGCTCCTGTTTTATTTTTAATTAAAAACAAGTTTTTGAAATAGCATTCGAATTACAGAAAAGTGGTAAGGATAATAAGTTCAGAGTTCCCATATACCACATACTTAATTTCTCAATATTTAACATGTTACATTAATGTGGTACATTTGTTACAATTAGTGAACCAAGGCAGATGCCTCCAATCTATGAAGCAAGCAAATGATAACAAACATCACATTTTCAGAGTGTATTTTGGTTATGGAGTACCAAAGCCTGTATTAATAGTATTTCTTTTAATCCTCCCACTTTTTAAATTATTATCTACAGCAACTATAGAAAATGGCAAGCCAGGCATGGTGGCACACACTTGTAATATCAGCAGTCGGGAAGCTGAGACAGGCCAGCCTCAGCAACTTAGTGAGGGCCCCAGCAACCTATTGAGACCCTGCTTCAAAATAAAAAATAAAATAGACCTGGAGGTGTAGCTCACAGGTGGAATATCCCTGGGTTCAATTCCCTTTACCAAATCAGGAGGAAGAGGAGGAGGAGGCAGAAGGGGAGGGAGAGGCAGTGGCAGCAAAGAAGCGAGCAAATGGTAACCACAGACTCAAAGGGGCATGCCATAACGTTCAGGGTTGAGCACACCAGCAAGGAGGGGTGCTTGGCTTCTCAGGACGGCTCGCTGGGAGAGGTCCAAGATGAGAAAGTCCAGGGTCTCCTTTCTGTTCCACCACAGAACACTTGAAACCTTCAGGCCTGCTGTTCATGGGGCTGTGGCTGTGAGGACAAAACCACAACAAAGAACATACGGGAACACATTCTGAAAGTACTGACATGCTCTACCCAGTGGGAGGACAGCTGCTATTATCATCTACAGATGGTCAACAGCTCCGTATTAGCCACAGATGATCAACTCTGCCACTGCTCCAAGAAGTGCTCCTGATGTAACCATCCTCCCATGTGTGCAGCAACTGAGGGTCCACGTCACCAAGGCTTCCCAGGTGACAGGATTAAGCAGGCAATTTGAAAGGAAATAGCAAGCAAAAGCACTCAGTTCTAAACCCAGACCTGCAAGGCTTTCTCCTTGGCCTTTAACCTAAAACAGCACACTCTTATGTGATTGTACCCTGCTGTTTAAAAGAACAACCTCAAATACAGCAACTTATGATGAATACTACTCATTAGTAACATATGTTCAAGTCCTCAAATGAAAGGCTCTAAAAAAAAGTTATTCCATGCATTAATTATTCAATGTTCCTACCCAGGTTATTGGTTTCCTACAACAGCCTACCCTGACAATAAATATCATAATGGAGTGTGAAATAACAAGCAAAATACTATCAATGTTTATCTTAAATTCTCAATGTAAAAATGTAAGCAGAAATGTGGCACCTTCCAACATCACCATCTTCAGCCAAACTCTCACCTTTCTTTCAGCCAAATTAATTTAGTTTAAGATGGAGTTACAAGCCAAGTGAGGGGACATATGCCTGTTGGCCCAGAATTTGAGAGGCTGAGATATACGCATCATGAGCTTGAGGCCAGCCTCTGCAATTTAGCAACACTTGTTTATTTTTCAAGATAAAAAATAAAAATAGACTGGGGGTGTAGATTGGAGGTAGAATGCCCCTGGTCAGTTCAATCCCCATTTCTGGGGATGTGGGTGACAGAAGACAGACAGACACAAACCTTCAGGGTCCCCTACAATCCAAGCACAGAGCCAAGAGGTGAGTGGGCACTTGCTTGCCTGTAGTAGGAGATTAGTGGACACTTGGACTGTGTACAACTGCATCCTGTGTAATACCTGCTTCACACCAAGGGTTATAAATACTCTTCAGAGACAACAAATTACAAGCCCGGTAGGAAAAACTACCTCCTAGAACAGCAAGATAGCACAGAGTGATGGTTCAAAAGAGCCAGAGTAATGTAACTTTCTCCATCTGACTTGACTCATGTAAGAGAATCATCTTTAAAATGTTTAACCATCCTATCTGACACCTCTGCCTGGATGCAAATGTGGATCACATGGAGCCTCTCAGAACACTTCAACATGGGGTCATGCTGAAGCTCACAGAAAGACCCAAGGCCAGTCAGGGAGGCCGTGAGCAACGCTCTCTCTAGTGTTGTTTTCCTGTTCACTTTGACAGTCTGAAGCTTCCTCCTCTAGAAAGGAGAAAATCATTAAAATGATTTTTCTTTTTCTTTTTGATACTTGAGATTAAACCCAGGGGCATTTTACTTTTGAACTAGACCCTCAACCCATTTATTTATTTATTTATTTATTTATTTATTTATTTATTTATTTATATTTTATTTTATTTACTTACTTACTTATTTGCAGTACTGGGGATGGAACCCAGGGGCATTCTACCTCCGAGCTACACACCCGGTCCTATTTTTTATTCTTTTTTTTTTTTTTTAAACAGGGTCTCACCAAGTTGTAAAGGGCCTCACTAAGTTGCTGAGGCTATCCATGAACTGTAACCCTCTGGTCTCCACCTCCCGAATGCTGGGATTACAACCATGCACCACCACACCCAGCTTATTTTTTGTTTTGAAACAGTCTCACTAAATTGCGAAAGCTGGTCTCTAATCAATGGATCCCCCTGTTTTAGCCTCCATGGAATCACAGTCATGCACCACTGCACCTCGCTTTAAACCATGATTCTTAAGACAGAAGCTGCATCTTTGCATTGCTATGAATTCTATGTTTTTCACTCTACACTATTTGGAAAAACCTAGCAATTTCTAGCCAGTAGATTTGTTTTTTAAGAAAGCTTAGACTAACAATTGCTCTGGAACTACAAAAATAGATTAATTTTATAAATACAGTGAATATAAGCAAAAAATTAAAATCACAGAAAATAAATGCAGCCAAGCTTTTGCTTTCTGTACCTCTTCCTCTCCTGTTTTTGAAGGTAAGCATTAGTGTTCAACATATACAAGTCTCATGATTTCTCCCATCCTAAATGTAATTAACACTCCTACCACTTATTTTCTTAAGCTTCATCCATGATTTTCAGTTATCAAACCCACCATAAAATAGTTTGTGTATTTTATTTGCTAGTCAAGCAGCAATAATTACAAACACTTTTCAGAACATATGAGAATGGCCTACCTCTTCCAGTAGTCACAGCTGTCAGTGGTCTTGGTACCAAATAAAAACACTGCTCTGAAAGCTATACCTTCTCACAGCAACTCTGCATCAGCATAGTCTCCACCCACAAGCTCCTTCCATATGAGCCAAGCCAGGACCAATGAGGATGCCAATGCCAGTAGGTTATTTTCGAACCCTATTCCAAAATAAAAGCCCAGGCTGCAAAGACTGTGCACATACACTCATTTTTCAAATGGATGGGAACAGTGTAACTTTCTCCATGTGACTTGACTCCCTCAAGACAGGCATCTTTAAAACAGTTATTCAAGCGGACATAGTGGTGCACGCTTGTAATCCAGCTCTTGGGAGGCTGAGACAGGAGGATTGCACAGGTTCAAAGCCAGCCTCAACTACTTAGTAAGGCTCTCAGTAACTTAGTGAGACCCTGTTTCCAAATAAAATAAAATAAGCCGGGCGTGGTGGCGCACACTTGTAATCCCAGCATTCGGGAGGCTGAGACCAGAGGATCGTGGTTCACGGACAGCCTCAGCTACTTAGTGTGGCCCTCCACAACTTAGTGAGACCTTGTTTCAAATCAAAGGATAAAAAATAGGGCAGGGGGTATAGCTCAGAGGTCAAATGCCTCTGGGTTCCATCTCTACACCTGCAAATAAATAAATAAATAAATAAATAAATAAATAAATAAATAAATAAATAAATAATAGGTCTGGGAGTATAGCCCAGAGGTGGAAAAAGCCCCTGGGTTCCACCCCCAGTGCCATAAAAACCCAAAAAAACAAACAAACAAACAAAACAGTTATTCAATTAGTTTTAACTGCCCAATTTTCCCCCTTCAACAAACGGACTATCCATAACATAAATCTTAAATTCAAAAAGTAAAAAACAATCTTATATCCACATAGAAGATAAGCTGTCCGTAATAGCTTATATTACTTAAAGTTGGATCAGAAACAGTCCCCTCCAGGTTGCCTTAGAAGAGGTCTTAGCAGAGCTCCACATATCTTCTAGCCATGTAATGCCTTATCCGTGGATCTACGACTAGAGAAATACTTTCCAAAGACACTGAACCATGATTCCAAATCTTGCAAGATGTAGAGACTAATAAAATTTCAAAAAAGTGAGGAAGGATGGAGAACTATTTGGGCATCTGATCTGCTTCTTCACAATGGCTGGTTTAGAGGCTGTGTGTGCACAGATAATAATGGACTAGAGTCTTAATAAAGACTTGCCTTTAAACGAAAGCTTTGTCCTTGCCGTACCTGGCAGTAATTCAGCCTCACCTAACACAATTCATCACTGGTCCATTTGTTCTTAGGAGTTGCAGTGGCATTTCTCATTTCCAACAAAGTATAAATATCTGTAACAGTGTTCAAGTCACAAACATCTGAGCATGAAAAGATGAGCAGGATGCATTTGGCAGCAAAACAATACCCTAGGTGTGTTCATACCTTAGGGCGCCTGAGTTCATGATTACCTGGCACCTCATTTACAGTTCAGTATGCAGAGAAGTGTTTTGTCTTTTTCTTCAGCTACAGATTATGGAATTTTCATAGAGCTAAGTGACATGATGCTTTCCATCTTTTTCCATAAACATGTTAGCTTTGCTTTAAGCAGATCAAAAGCATGTGTATTTTTTAACCAATTTAAGTCTCTGGGCTTCACTTAATCAAATCCAATTAGAGACCATTAAGTGGTTACAGATAAAGGACACTGATTAGTCCATAATTACTGGCTCTTTCATTCTCAAAATCCAATTCTCCCAGGAACATGGGCATATCTGTATGATTTAAAACTTACATAGAAAACAATTTTCTCTTTTGAAACCCATGAATAGAAAAACTGTAATTTTTGCTTCAAGGGGTTTGCTAATTATATGGAGATAGGAAAGAAAAAAAATATTCTATAGAGCATATTTTTAACTCCCAAATTCTTGCCATGCAAAGCTGCAAGGCCTCTGGGTAACCTAGCAACAAGGATGACTCAGACAGATGAGGGACTTTATTACAGACAGAAAGCCTATCTCATACTGCTGCACTTATTACAATTACATTATACTTTAAAAAAAACTACCCATAGGTTTCATATGAATGTAATCAACTCAACCTCATAGAACAACATAATTCTGAATCTGTAAAGAAATACAACCCAGGATGAGACCCATTTATTCCTTAAGAGTACTACCATTACACTAATAGTTTCTTCCCATCTATTGAAAACCCAGAGCTTTGATTTCTGATGCAAAGTATATTGTTGCTCACAAAAATAAACAAACTGAACCTCAAAATTTAAAACCTTTGTATACCAAAAGAAACTATAAAAAAGTGAGAAGATAACCAGGCATGGTGGTGCAACGTGTAATCCCAGTACTTGGGAGGCTGAGACAGGAGGATCGCAGGGTTTTGTATTTTGCTGTACTGGGGATTGAATTCAGGGACATTCTAACTAGCCCTACTTGTTATTCTTTATTTTGAAACAGGGTCTCACTAAGTTGTGGAGGACCTAAGTAGATGAGGCAGGATGAAAACCTGAGATCCTCTTGTCTCAGCCTCCCAAGTACTGAAATTATAAGCAAGCACCACTATACCCGGGACGACTGCATGTTTGAGGACAGCCTCAGCAATTTAGGTCCTCTGCAACGTAGTGAGACCCTATTTCAAAATAAAAAATAAAACAGGGCTGGGGATATAGCTTAGAGATAGAATGCCCTGGGGTTCAATCCCCAGTACAAAAACCAAAACAAACAAATAAGCAAAAAATACAAGAGAATAACATGTAGAAAAGAAAAAATATACCTGCAAATCATCTGCTAAGAGTCTGTATGGAGAAGATATAAAGAACTTGCAAAGCTTGACAGCAAAAAGCAAATGACTCCACCAAAATTTGGGCAAAGGACTAGAACAGAGATTTTCCCCAAGAAAGATCCACAATGGCCAACAAGACATGAATACCAGTTCAACATCATTCATCATTAGGGAAATGAAAATCGAAATCACAATTAGATCCCACTTTACCAACTAGGACAACTATAATAAAAAACAGAAACCAACAGGTCCTGTCAGAACGTGGAGAGTCTGGGAATATAAAATATGATATAATTGCGGTGGGAAACACTTTGGTAGCTCCTTAATACCACATCACCCACTGGGCAGTTGCACTGCTCCTTCGTATACAATATTTACACAAAAGAACTGAAAACAGATGCTCAAGCAAAAACTTGTTCACAAGTGTTCAAAGTAGCACTATTTACAATGTGTGAAAGGCAAGAACAAACCCAAGTGGCTCTTAGTGGATAAACAGTTCTACATATCGATGCATTTAATAAAAATGATTGCATTATACACTTGAGCTATGTGAATTATATATCAATAAAGTAACTTTTCAAAAGAGCATTATTGCCAATTTAAAGGAAACATATAGTATGTTTTAAATGCATATCTCAAAAGTAACCTAAAGCTCTCAGAAAACAAAACACACAAGTACGAATTCCTTCTCAAATGATATGCTTTTTACTTAAAAAATGAATACATTTTCCAGGCATGGTGGTGCACAGCTGTAATCCCAGTATTGTAGTCCCTGTCGAGACAAGAGCACCACAGGTTCAAGACCAGCCTCAGACACTTGGAAAGACCCTCATCAGCTGAATATGATGACACATGCTTATAATCCCAGTACTTAGGAGGCTAAGACAAGAGGATTGAAAGATCACAGACGGCTTCAGCAAGTTAGTGAGGTCTTCTGCAACTTAATGAGATCCTGTTTCAAAAATACAGAGTATAAGCTGGGCATAGTTGTGCACCTTGTAATCCCAGCATTTGGAAGGCTGAAACAGGAGGACTGCGGTTCGCGGACAACCCCAGCTACTACTTAGTGAGGGAGGCCCTTTGCAACTCAGCGAGACCTTGTTTCAAAATAAAGAATAAAAAATCAGGCTGGGTGTATAGCTAGGAGGTAGAATGCCCCTGGGTTCAATCCCTAGTACTGCAAAAAAAAAAAGTGTGTGTGTGTGTGTGTGTGTGTGTGTGTGTACACACACACACAGAATATGAAAGGGGTAGGGTGTACTTCTGAGATAGAATGCCCCTGGATTCAATCTCCCAGTACCAAAAAAAGGTGTGGGAGGAATACACACACACACACACACACACACACACACACACACACACACACTTCTAAATTGGAACAACAGGAAATCAACAGTCTGAGCACTTAGCCATGTCCAGCCAGACACTGTGCTAGGAGTTTTACATACAACCTTCCTTTTTTTACTACTGAGAATGGAACAGAGGGGCATTCTACCTCTGAGCTACACGTACCGCCCTATTTTATTTTTTATTTTGAAACAGGGTCTCACTAAGTTGCAGAGAGCCTTGCTAAGTTGCTAAGGCTGGGCTCAAACCTGTGGTCCTCCGGTCTCAGCCTCCCAAGTATTGGGATTATAAAAGTACAATACTATGCCTGGCAATCTAAGCTTTTGTTTAACTTCAAATTACATGGAGCCCTTTAATTAATAGAGAAAGTGGAGAGTAAATGGGCTCAGAGAAAGTAGAGGAGTCAACAATCTGAATGAAGCAGAAGATTTCAAAGAATGATCACACTGGGAATTGTAGAGCAAAAACCAAATAAAAGTAGAAGGTGGCAACAGAGTTTATTCCCCTGTGATTGCAGTTTCTCTGCACTACCTCATGTTGTAAAAGCCGACTAACTCAGGTTAGGAATTCTAAAATCTCTATACATTTACATTACTTTTTTCCCCTTAAAGAAAATTATTGGCTATAATAATAGTAATACCATAGTAATGCTGGATGTGGACCCGGGACAGCATCAACAGCACCCAGTTTACAGTGGAGAAGGGTGCCTGGTTGCTACACGGCTAGGGAAGAAGAGAAAAAAGGACAGATGGGAGGCTGCCCCGGAGCCCAAGGAAGATACAGTGGAAGACAGAAGCCAGGAAGTGAGAATAGAGGGTTTGTTGGGAAAGGAATGACGCCCAGTGAGCTAATGACTCAGTGTGGGTTAAGAATAATGTCATGGTAACTGCCCAGCTTTTCACTGAAAGCAGGAGTGCAGGTTAAGTTATAGGACCTAGAAACCCTTACTCAGGTCTCTAGAGTGCAGCTGCTCAGGAGGAGCCTAAGCCTCAGGACATCAAACCGAAGAGGCTGCAGCACGACTGAGGCTTCTACTCACCATTTGCAGATGGTATCATGTTGCCAGACTTCTGTACTTCATCAAATTTTGTAAAAATGACATTCAGTCTGTATGAAAACAAAAATACACATAAACTATTAACCATTGTTATTCAGTCAGTTATCCAACACTGCTGTGAAGTTCAGCCCTGTCCAACAAAATTATCAATAATACAAACCCACTCAACAAAAATAGTAACTATCAATGACACTACCCAAAAGTAATGTGCAGCTATCAATGGCTAAGCACTGGTGCATTCCCACCACACTTGGGTGATGACGAAGATTATCATCACCTCAGTCCACAGATAAGAAAATCACAATCCCACGCCTTACTGACGACTAATGGGACACAATTAGTGTGGTGGAGATCCAGCCCCTGTTCTCAGATGTTATACTAAATATGACTCCCTACACAAAATGAATACATGATAAAGGGTGTGTATTTCTATTTCTAAGCACAGTTTGGCAGTTATTCTGGATAAAGCTTTCTAAAAGGCACTAATATTACATTGCAAAGGCTTTTCTTTTCTTTTCTTTTCTTTTTGGTACTGGGGTTCCTGGAAGCCCTTCTACCTCCGGGCTACACTCTCAGACCTATTTTTTTATATTTTTTTAAATATGGAAAAAGGGTCTCTTAAGCCAGCACAGCTGGCTTCGAACCTGCGCGATCCTCCTGTCTCCACCTCCCAAGCGTGGGGATTACAAGCGTGCGCCACCACGCCCGGTGCTGCAAAAGCTTTTCTATGACAAGTTCAAATCACAAGGTTACAATGATTTCTCTAGAAACACTTGGTGACTGCAGTATCTTCAGCTTAAGAAATCTGCATGACATTGAGTTTCTATTAATAAATCATTTGACCTTAGCATTTAAAACTGAAGCAAAACTCAATCAGTCAAAATATTCCATCCTAGTGAGACTGAAAATGAGAAGGCTGGGAACAGAATTAACTTCTAGAAAAGTTAAAAGAGGCTTTCTCCACCAAAAAAAAAAAAAAAGGAATGTCATTTGCAGGAAAATGGGTAGATCTACAAAATATTATGCTGAGTTAATCCAGTCTTAGAAAGTCACAGGCCATTACGTTTTTGCTTCTATGTGAAAGCTAGAATGAAAATAGGAAAGAATATCGGGTGTGGAGTGTACACCTGGAATCCTAGTACCCGTGAGGCTGTGAGTAGAGGGTAGCAGGCTCCAGACCTCAGCAACTTAGCGAGATCATGCTTCAAAATAAAAAAGTCAGGCTGGGGTGTAGCTGAGAGGGAGAATGTTCCTGGGTTCAATTCCCAGTATCGGACAAAGACTTTAAAAAAATATGAAAGAAAATAGGAAGCAAAGGGACTTGACAAAGAGAAGAGACCAGAAGAATGGTGGAGGAGGACTGGGGAGGAAAATGAAGCTTGAGTAAGGAACTAGTTCAAAGAAGGTTATATCCATACATGAAAGTATCACTGCCGACCTCACTGACATGTAGGGAGAGGAAAGAAGAGGAGTGGGTGGGCAATAGAGGCAAGCATAATAAGTGATGTCTGTGCATTTAAGTTTCACTTTGAATCGCACTACAATGTATAATTATGACACACTAATGAAAGTATTGCAGGAGATCCCCAAGCAAAACACAGGTGCGCTGGACTAGTGTCCAGGCTGAGGTTCCACAGAAAAGAGTTCTGTATTCAAACTCAGGCCACTCATTTCTGAAACCAGACCAGTCATATAGCATTTCCTCACATACCATCCTGTCCTAAATGTTTCTTCTCCACCCAAATGCAAGCTCCTGGAGGGTTTCAACCATATTATTATTATTATTATTTTTTCCTGTGGGAGGGATACTAGGGATTGAATCCAGGGCATTGTACCTTCAATCTATGTTCCCAACCCTTCTTTTAAACAGGGTCTTGCGAAATTGCTGAAGCTTGCCTTGAACCTGTGATCCACCTATCTCGGCCTTCCTAATACTGGGATTACAATGATTGCACCACCATGCCTATCTAGGGGCCCTATTCTTTTCATGTCTGTACCACGCACGGCACCATGAAGTTAGATCCTGGTGCTAGATCGCTGGGGCCTGACCCTGCCCTGCCTTCACTCTGGAGCATTGATATCCCACACATTCTGGTCTTAGTTCGTTCATTCAACAAATACTTGAGGGTCCATTATGTATCTAACGCTAAGCTAGCTAGATGTTGGATATGTAATATTCCTACCTTTGGGAGCTTAAATTCTAAGTACCAGGGAAGCCAAAGATACGAATCCAGAGAATGAAGAGGATGAGCCAGCCTGATAACAGCCTCTCCTCTTTCACCCCACAGACATTATTGATGATCCTTTCAAGCCATCTTTTCATCCAAGCCCATATATGGCCTTAGAATTTTTACCAGAATCACTCCAGGAAACCACTAGCGGTTAAAGTGGACACTAAAAACCCAGTCACCATGGCAGGACCACACCTGAACTGAACTAGGACTCCTGTTCCAATCCAGCTTTCACCACTGATCTGGAAGGACGCCTCAGAACCAACTTCCTAAGATGTTTCCATCACCTTCTCTTTTAGAGTAACTAAGGCCTCCAGTGGCCTGGCACACCCACAATCACATCACGGCACGGGTTGCCAGGACATGCTCCTGCCGAGGTGTCACTTTATTGTGTCACAGCCACACCCTCTGACGTGAGCATGCCTGCAGTTGACAAGGCAGGGCTGAGGTACACCTCTAGTCCTGGAACTCCTAGGTAAGGGCAAGTATGGCTTCTCCTGGGAGAGTCTCCCAATCACAAATGGCACTGGTGAAAGATCTGCAGGTTCTCTCTCTGTGGCAAAGCCTCTCGCTGAGGTCACACTAACCACAGCTTGGCAGGTAAACAGGACTGAAAAGGTCACTGTTGCTTAAAGGTACACTTCAACGCAGATGCTCCTCCACTGCTATACTCTGGTCTCTCCAGCTCCACCATCTTGGCTTCATAATGACCCCACAATGGCTCCCATCAAAGCTACCTCACCTCAAGAGATGAGCAGCCTGGTTTAGGACTGACAAGCACCATATGGAAGGCGCCCTAGGGAATGGAAGCGAGCCATGCCTCAGCCCTGAGCACAGCTGCTCAAATGCCTCCCAGGTCCCTACCAGCATGCCCTGGCCTAGAAGGGCATGCTGCTCATAATTAAAGCCAGAAAATGAGTAACGTTGACAGGGTGAACCACTTTGGAGAACAGTACAGAAGATCCGCAGAAGAAGGAAAACAAACTTACCATATGATCCAGCAATACCACCTCTGGTATCTACCAAAAAGAATGAAAACCAAAGTACCAAATCCATGAACAACCATGTTCATTGCTGCACAGTTCACCATTGCCAAACTGTGGACACAGCCAAGATATCCTTCAACAGATGAGTAGATTTCAAAACTGTGGGATATGTACACAATGGAATTTTGCCCAGCCATTTGGGAGAACAAAATTATAGCATTTACAGTGAAATGTCACAAAAAATAAGAAATCAGATGCTTTTCTTAATGTGTAAAATATTAGGGAGAAATGGGTAACAGGAGGAACTCTAGATGAAGAAGGGACCCTACAAAGGAACAATGAAGGTGACATATCTGAGGAGGTAAGAGAGAGGATAAGGGAAACTCTTTAAAGTACATGATGTACTTAAACATATCAAAGTCAATCAGGAAGCCAAGCATGGGTAGGAGGGAGGAGGAAGGAAGGGGTTAGAGATTTGGCAGGGGCTAATTGGTGATGTGTGCATGTATATCTCCACAAGATTTTTTTTTTCCCCATTGAGATGTATGACTACAATGCACTAATAAATTTGTGTGTGTGTGTGTGGTACTTGGGGTAGAACCCAGAGGCTTTCTACCTCCAGGCTATACTCCCAGACCTATTTTATATTTTATTTGGAAACAGGGTCTCACTACGTTGCTGAGAGCCTCACTAAGTAGCTGAGGCTGGCTTTGAACCTGCGTGATCCTACTGTCTCAGTCTCCCAAGTGCAGGGATTACAAGCGTGTGCCACCACGCCCGGCTTGTAGTATTTTTTAAATAAAATTTTATTGGAGCCGGGCGTGGTGGCGCACGCTTATAATCCCCACGCTTGGGAGGCGGAGACAGGATGATGGCGCAGGTTCGAAGCCAGCCGTGCTGGCTTAGGAGACCCTGTTTCCAAATTTAAAAAAATATAAATAGTAGGTCTGGAAGCGTATCCCGGAGGTAGAAGGGCTTCCAGGTACCCCCCCCCCAAAAAAAAAAAACTACAATACTTTCATGCACCAGGTCCTAGGTTTGATTCTTTTCATCCTCCAAAAAATTTGTAAATAAATTTCTCTATTAGTTTGACAAATAACCACTAATATCTTCTCATTTTCTGAATTTGAATTTTATCAAGGTCTTCCACCCAAATGAAATTTATTTAACTATAAAATCCAGATTTCATTCATTAATTCCTAGAAAAATTCTTAATATATAATATAATTTTAAATAATTCTTGAGTGCTGGGGTGTTGCTTGTGGTGGAACGTTTGCTTGACACACTTAAGGCCTTGAGTGGTATCCCTTGAACTGCAGAGAATACAGTCTGCAGAAGCAAACTCTAGAACTTCATAGTCAGCAGGCAACATCCATCCACAGCTTAGAGCTTCTGCTGAGTTTTTCCAAGTCCCCACTCTTAAATATGAGTACTAAAGTTATCTGAACAAAGATTCTAACAAGACAAAGATCTAAATAAACAAAAATATTTAAAAATTCTAAAGCACAGGACAGAGGAGATTTAAAAGAAAAAACAAAAGCTTAAAAACTTATACTGAGCTGGGTGTGGTAACGCATGGTTATAATCCCAGCATTCTGGAGGCTGAGACAGGAGGATTGCAGTTCTTAGACAGCCTTAGCTACTACTTAGTGAGGCCTTTTGCAACTCAATGAGACCTTGTTTCAAAAAATAAAGATAAAAAATGTGCTGAGAGTATAGCTCAGAAGTAGAATGCCCCTGGGGTTTCATCCCCATTGCCAAGAATAAACAAACTTATACTGTTAACACTTCCAAAGAAAAAAAAGATAAAATGGTGTACTCTAGAGCAAATAGGAAAGGAGAAGACGTGCAAAATGGCAGAACCAGAACCTCTGAATACCTGTTGCTCCAGAGAAAGAGGTGAAGGAATGCTGGTACAACCTTTCAACACTGACTTCTTCAAACTCTGGAGTGGACCCATGGCTGGAGAATCTGAGGAGCACTTCTTGGTAACTGCAGGGAGCTTTTGGCTGTTTGGCCACACCCTGCTTCTGTCTCCAGCTTGGAAGCTAAAAACTCACACTCAAGGTGGGTTCAAACCCAGCAGCCAGGCTGAGCACAGTGGCACACACTTGGCAGGTACTTCCTCTAGGTTGTTCCTGATCATAGGTTCAAAGCCAGCCTCAGCAATCTAGTGAGACCTTGCTTCAAATAAGAAAAAGGGCTGGGAAGCAAAATGTCCCTGGGTTCAATTCCCAGTACCTACAAATACATACATGCACACATGCATACATACATACACAGGCCTGAACCACTTTGGACTTCCCCAAAATCTCTACCACCAGCAACTATCATTTCATCTGTCTGGCATAGGCCTGCACATTCAGCATGACTCAAGAACAGCCTGGGTGTGAAATCCTTTTCTCTCAGGACACTGTTATGCCTTGAGACATATCAATTCATTTTGGATAGAAAATATTTCCCAGAAAAGTTCATGTTTTGGTAATATAATGTTCAGAGATAAAAAATAATTGAATCACGAAAGCTCTAACCTGGTCAAATCATATATCTTTTTGATGGGTTAATAATCTGAATGGACATTCTGGGGGGTGTGCTGTAAGCAGACGGGGTGTGGTTAGAGAAAGCAGGTCACTAGGGGTGTGGCCTGGGCTCACACACTGCTTCTGGAGGCCATGAGCTGATCAGCTGCCCTCTGTGCTACCGTGCTACCATGATTCTTCTGTCTTAGACTCACCTAGCCACAGACTAAACCTCTGAAACCATGAGCAAATAAACTTTTCTTCCTCTAGATTGTTCCTGTGAGGCATTTTACTGAGAGCAATGAAAAGCCAACTGATACAGACATGAGCAAACAAATCAACAATTATTCAATATGGCAGCAGCCAAGATAGCATTATGACTGGGGCAAAGAAAGTGTCCAAATAACTTAAAAGGCAAAGCTGGAGAATGAGATGTCCAAATGGAGCTGTCTGACGTCTCAAACAAGGGCCAAGTAAAAGGGAATGAAATAGTCAAAGTCCTGAAAAAGAAAGATTGTCAACCAAGAACTCCATATCTGACAAGTCTATCCTTCAAAAACAAAGGCAATCTACCCCCAACTCGTGGTGCTGGGGACTGAACACAGGACAGTCTACCTCTGAGCTACACTGCCAGCACTATTTTTTATGCCTTATTTTGAAACAGGGTCTCATTGAGTTGCTGAGAGCCTCACTAAGTAATTTAGTTTGTCCCTGAGCCTGCAATCCTCTTGTTTCAGCCCCCAAACACTGAGATTGTAAGTGTGCGCTACCATACCCGGCCAAAGGAAAATTTTATGATGTTTCCTGACAAACAAAAAATTACAGGCCGTTAGATTGAAACAAAAGGATATCATGCAAGAGCCCAAATCCACATGTGGAAATAAAGAACACCAATAAAATCAACTATATAAATAAAGAAACATAGATAAATATAAAAGTGAATATAAATTTTTCTTAACTCTATTATTATTCTATATGACTTAAAAGGGAACTATGCAAAACAATGTCAGGTGGATTATAATGTATAACGATGTAATGTGCATGATAATAATAGAAGAGAAATATCAATAGCAATAAGAAATGAGAAGTCACCAAAAATGTACAAGTTGAAAAAAATACACTCCTAAGCAACAAATGGAAGAAAAACAAAAATAAAACATACTTTGAGATGAATGAAAATGAAAACAGGTATATACAAACTTAGGAGATTCAGTTTAAGAAGGAATGAAGAGCCAGGCGTGGTGGTGCACACTTGTAATCCCAGCTAATAAAAAATAAAAGGCTTCAATTTTCCTTTCTGAGGCAATCACGGTGCCTATATGAAATAAACATTTCATACAGACAGGCCTAGAAGCAACATAAGTAAACACTGCACGCCAGCTGTTCTTAAGTGCAAGTGCACTAGGCAAGCAGACTACACAGTCAGAATGTGCCAGGCACAGTGCCTGCTCTGTCTAGAAGCTGGAGTATCCTCAGGTTTAAAGCCACTATTACTACCAAACCATGGAACCAGTTGAAATATCCATTATCAGATGAATGGATTACAAAATTATGGATATATACACAAAAAATTCTACTTAGCCATAAAGAACAAAATTATGTCATTTGCAGGAAAATGGACGAACTGGAGAATGTTATGCTAATTAAGAACTGTTAGTCACAAAAAGTGAAAGGTCAGCTGGGTGTGGTGGTGCACACTTAATCCCGATACATGGGAGGCTGAGACAGGAGGACTGCAGGTTCGTCGCTAGCCTTAGCTACTTAGTGAGGGCCTCCACAAATTTGTGAGACCCTGTTTCAAAATAAAGAATAAAGTCGGGCAAGGCGGAGACAGGAGGATCATGCTGGTTCAGAGCCAGCCTCGCTGGCTTAAGAGACCCTGTTTCCAAATAAAAAACTATAAAAAATAGGTCTGGGAGTGTAACCCAGAGGTAGAAGGGCTTCCAGGAACCCCAGTACCACCAAAATAAATAAATAAATATATAATAACAAAATAAAGAATAAAAAAATAAGAGCTGGGGGTGTAGCTCAGAGGTAAGATGCCCCTGGGTTCAATAACCAGTACCTAAAAAAAAAAAAAAAAGAAAAGAAAAAAAAAAAGGTAAAAGGTCAGATGCTGTCCCTCATATGCAGAGGCTAAAGAGAAACTGGGACACAGGAGAGACACCACAAAGAGGAGAAATCTTAGTGGACTGAAGGGAGGGATCTAACTAAGGGATACTGGAGGGGAAAAGAAGACTAAGAGAAACACCTCAATACGCGTGATATACATACATAATCTTACCAAAACCAATCACTGCATTGAACACAGAAATGTGGGGAGGGAGAGAAAGTAGGATAGGAACTGGGGGAGGGCTCAACGAGTGCATGTGTGCCTCTATCATCCTGAACTTCATCAAGGTGTATGATTACAATGTGCCAATAAAAAATAAAAAACAAATAGGGCTGGGGGTGTAGCTAGGAGGTAGAACGCTCCTGGTTTCAATCTCCAGCACCATAAAAAAAGAAATGAAATAAAATATAATATAATGAGCTGGGCATGTTGGCACATGCTTTGAAATTCCAGTACTTTGAAGGGTAAGAAAGGAGGACTGTAGGTTCAAGGCCAGCCTCAGCTGCTTAGTGAAGCACCCTAAAACTTAGTGAAACCCTGTTTCAAAATAAAGAATGAAAGCCGGGTGTGGTGGCGCACGCTTGTAATCCCCACGCTTGGGAGGCAGAGACAGGAGGATCGCGCAGGTTCGAAGCCAGCCGCGTGCGCTGGCTTAGGAGACCCTGTTTCCAAATATAAAAAAATGTAAAAATAGGTCTGGGAGTGTAGCCCGGAGGTAGAAGGGCTTCCAGGAACCCCAGTACCACCAATAAATAAATAAATAAATACATACATACATACATACATACATACATACAGAGAGACAGAGAGAGAGAGAGAGAGAGACAGAGAGAGAGAGAGAGACAGAGAGAGAGAGAGAGAGAGAGAGAGAGAGAGAGAGAGAGAGAGAGAGAGAGAGAGAAAGAAAGAGAAAGAAAGAAAGATAGAAAGAAAGAATGAATTGACTGGGAAGCCAGGCATGGTGGCGCATACTAGTATTCCCAGCATTTGGGAGGTAGGGACAGGAGGATCATGGTTCTTGACAGCCTTGCAACTCAGTGACACGGTTTCAAAAAATAAAAGGACTGAGAAATAGGACCAGGGATGTAGCTTGGAGGTTCAACCCCAAGTACTGCAAAAAATAAATAAAATAATAAAGCCACTGTTACATAGACACCTGATTCCCACACAGCCATCCCAAAAGATATGACATAAGTGATCTTTTTTCCCCAAAACTTTGTAAACTAAAGCATATCCCCTTCACAAATTACTTTGCACAAGAGTCATTGGGATGACATGTCTTAAAGTAAGTGGACAAAGAAGTATGGGTGATATGCATTTTATTAAGCATCTGACAGGACTTACAAAAGGTAATACAACAATGCAATGGCATACTTAGAGGTCTAAAGGACAATTACACATGGACTCACTAGCCATCTCACATGTGTGGACTACATGAATAATGTAAGATGGTCAAGCATTCTACTGATACAAGTTCAGAGATCAATAATTCTGCGGCCCCACCATGTGAAATATGAGAACCTCAACAGGAAGATTTTGTGTACTATTTCTATCTTACCCAGCTCAGTAAGATTTTAATCACCAGACTATATGACTTAAATAACAACTTCATGCATGGCCCAGCACCCCATTTCCTATTCTTCTTGAGTGAGGCTATTTAATGTACAAGGTTCTTTTCCCAACTGGAAATCTAACAATAACAACAACAACAACAACAACAACAGACAATGAAAACTGCTGCTCAGGCAAGATCATATCTCATTATTTAAGTCATGTAGCTGATGTTAAGATGTTCTTTTCCACCAAATATTTTTTATTTTATTTATTTTACGGGTCTGGGGATGGAACCCAGGGGCATTCAATCTCCAACCTACACCCCCTGCTCTATTTTTTATTCTTTGTGTGTGTGTGTGTGTGGTAAGGGGTTCCTGGAAACCCTTTTACCTCCGGGCTACACTCCCAGACCTATTTTTATATTTTTATCTGGAAACAGGGTCTCTTAAGCCATCAAGGCTGGCTTCGAACCTGCACGATCCTCCTATCTCCGTCTCCCAAACATGGGGATTACAAGCGTGTGCCACCATGCCCGGCAATTCTTTATTTTGAAACCGGGTCTCACTGAGTTGCAGAGGGCCTCACTAAGTAGTTGAGGTTGTCGGCGAACCACGATTCTCCTCTCTTAGCCTTCCAAATGCTGGGATTACAAAGCATACACCACCACACCCGGCTCCACCAAATACTTTTTAGAGATATAATTAATGTTAATCATCTCATAAGTGAACACTTTTTTTTTTTTAATACTGGGAATGGATCCCAGGGGCATTCTACTTCTGAGCTACAGCCACAGCCCTATATTTTATTCTTTATTTTGGAAACAGTGTCTCACTGAGTTTCGAAGGCCCTCGCTTAGTAGCTGAAGCTATCTGCAAACAGCAATCCTCCTGTTTCATCCTCCCAAATGCTGGGATTACAAACATTTACTACCATACCCAGCATAAACACGTGTGTGTGTGTGTGTGTGTGTGTGTGTGTGTGTGTGTGTGTGTGTTACTGGGGATTGCCCAGCATAAACACACGTGTGTGTGTGTGTTACTGGGGATTGAACCCAGGGGCATTCTACCTCCAACCTATACCCCCAACCCTGTTTTTTTTATTCTTTATTTTGAAGCAGAGTCTCACGGAGTTGCGAAGGGCCTCAGTAAGTAACTGAGGCTGTCCAAGAAACACGATCCTCCTGTCTTAGCCTCCCAAACACAGGGATTACAAGTATGCGCCACCACGCCTGGCCCTGTGAACATACTCTTAATAGGATGTTTTTATTTTAGGCCTAAATGCAAGTGTCGGACAGCATTATAAAAGTTCTGCAATACTTTATTAGTCCTATGCAATCTCACTAAGCTTAATAAAAACCTATTATACACACCTATTACACTATTTGACTGATATTATCCAAGTAACACAATAATCCATAATGAGTATGAGGAGTCTAGGCTATTTAAGAGATCCAGTTAGCCAGGTAGAGCCCTACACAGGGAGCCCTTCCCAAAGAATGGTTGACAAAAGCCCTATTCTATTATCCCCAGGGTAATAAAGCTGCAACCAGCCCAATACTCAGAGCATGGTTCCTAAGAAACAGCACAGTCCCCTAGGCACTACTGTCAGCCAGTTCTACAACAGCGGCTATGAAGGATGGGCTCTATTTCTCTAGGACTGCCTGTTCTACTCTGGTCCATGTTGTTTTGATTGTTTGATTTTGTTTGCTTGCTTTTGGCAGTGCTGCGAATTAAATCAGGGCCTCACACATGCAAAGCAAAACTTCTACTACCAAGCTACATCCCCAGCCCTTTTATTTATTTATTTATTTTTTTTTTTTTTTGGTGCCATGGATGGAACCCAGGGGCTCCTGCATACTAGGTAAATGCTCTACCATGTAGCTCTAGCCCCAGATCCAGACCCAGTCCACAATTTTAGCATGGAGTTTAGGGGCCATAATGAATAGAAACCAGCCAGGCATGGTTACAAATGTCTATAATTCCAATACTTGAGAGGCTAAGACAGGAGGATCATGGCTTGAGGCTAGCCTCAGCAATTTAGTGAAACCCTGTTTCAAAATAAAAAATAAAAAGGGCCAGGGGTATGGCTCAGAGGTAGAAGGCCCCTACGTTCCATCCCTGTTCGTTCTCTCTCTCTCTCTCTCTCTCTCTCTCTCTCTCTCTCTCTCTCTCTCTCACACACACACACACACACACACACACACACACACACACAGAAACCTAAATTCCTATCCAGAGATCCTATAATCTTTGCAGATTCTTTATTTAAATTTAGAAAAGAAAGGTGGGAGGAACTAGTGAGACAGGTATCTGGGAAGCTGGAAAGGTGGCTCAGACCCCTACTTTGGCATCAGTCCCTGTGGGGCCTCCCCTGGACCCCCACTGCCCCAAGTTCAGTGGTTCACGAGGAGCCCTCAGGACTCAGCACAATCTCTCAGCTGTGGCTTCTCAGCACTGGGCCATGAAGCACAGACAGCAAGGGAGCCAGGCCCAGCTCTAAGTCTTGCTGGGGCAAACCACCCAGGAAATAACAGATTCACCCAGCATTGAGCTTGACCACCAGCAAGGTGCCAAGGGCCCACAGCCGAGCACATGGATTCTCTGCAGAGCACAACACCAGACTCCCACAAGGAGAGCAGGTGAGCTCAGTGTGTCTTGGTGCAGCCACCAAAGTCCTCCCTTTCCCGGCCTGTTTATAATGTCCGCCAGGATTGATTCCCAGCCTGACTTCATCTTTAAACAGCCCTCCCTCCCTCTCCTGGCCTCGCTATGCTTCTGGCTCACCTATGCCTTCTCATTTTCGCTAAGAGATCACCAGTGTTTTTGTCTTTAAGTCCTTTTAAGGGTTCTCATCCTATATTCAGAAGCTAGAAGGTGGAAGTTCATGAACACAGAAAGAACATGCCAGCTAAGCTTCCCTTACATGAAATGCTTGGGATCAGCAGAGCTTCAGTGGGAATGTTTCGAACTTGGGAATATTCGTAAGACATCACCAGATGACCAAAACTCTCAAGTTTTGGAATTCGGAGCATTTCAGATTTTGGATTTGCAGATCAAGGATGTAAACCTATAATTCTTCCCCACAGATTATTTTTTGTTTAAAACAAGAAAAATCATTTTGCTCCCACATAATTATCCTGTACACAGCAGAGAAGCCATGGTAAAACTCACTATGGGGTCAGGTCTGACTCAACAGCAAGGAAGTACAGCCCCTCACCTGCTCATAACTCCTATCATATTGCCTAGTGGAAACCAAGACAGAGGACTCCTGTTTATACTTTATTTTCATTTTACTTATTTATTTTATTTATTTATTTTTTTTTTTTTAATTTTTTTTTTGGCGGGTCTGGGGATGGAACCCAGGGGCATTTGACCTCCGAGCCTACCCTGCCCTGTTTTTTTATTCTTTATTTTGAAACCAGGTCTCACTGAGTTGCAGAGGGCCTCACTAAGTAGCTGAGGCTGTCCGCGAACCACAATCCTCTGGTCTCAGCCTCCCAAATGCTGGGATTACAAGCGTGCACCACCACGCCTGGCTTTTTGTTTTTATTTTGAAACAGTAGTATCATCATTATTCCATTCGATTTCCAGTTGTCCAATACTTAGTAAACACTTCTAGGACAGAGTAGAGAAAATTTAAAGGTGAGTCAAAAGCCAGGCATGGTGGTGCTGGTGTACACTAGTAATCCCGGTACATGGGAGGCTGAGACAGGAGGATCAAAGGTTTGTGGCCAGCCTCAGTGAGGTCTTCTGCAACTTAGTGAGGCCCAGTTTCAAAATAAAAATTAAAATAGGGCTGGGGGTATACCTCAGAGATAAAATGCTCCTGTGCTCAATCCCTAGTTCTGCAAAAAAAAAAAAAAAAACCACGGGGGTTGGGGGGTCAGAAGAACAGGGTTTCAATCTGGGCTCTGACTGCTCCTGGCTGCTCCATCTCTCAAGAGTCACTGCGTATCTCTGGGCCTCGCTGTTCTCGTTGACACCAGGACAGGCTCTGGGAAGAAACACTTATTCTCACTGTCCAGCAACTTATCCCCTAAAAGAAGAGGTGGCGCATACCTATAATCTTAGGTACCAACTTGGTAAGTTGAGACAGGAGAATCACAGGTTTGAAGTCAGCAACTGAGCCAGCCTCTCAGCAACCTCATGAGACCCTGTTTCTGAATTTAAAAATTTTAAAAAAGAATGGCACAAGGCAGAAGTTTCTCCATCATAATTAAAACAATAGTGATAATTGTGATAAAGCTTTAAAAATTCTAACTATAATAGCCATTGTGGAGTCAAAGGTGTCTTGGGTCTGGTAAGAAGCAGTTCCTTGCATTGGCTTCTAAACATTGCAAATGATGTGACTGAACAGAAGACTACTGTAGCAGATGCTTTCCACAACTATTACATATGTTACTTCTAGCCAGATGCATTATTTCAAGGCTTCATTCATTCAAAAAAATATAGTTCAAACTGGACATGGTGGCGCACACTTATAATCCCCGCATTCGGGAGGCTGAGACCAGAGGATCACAGTTCGCAGATAGCCTCAGCTACTTAGTGCAGCCCTTTGCAACTTAGTGAGACCCAGTTTCAAAATAAAGAATAAAAAATAGGGCAGAGGTTGTAGCTTGAAGGTCGAATGCCCCTGGGTTCCACCTCCAGACCCATTAAAAAAAAAAAAAAAAAAAAGCCGGGCGTGGTGGTGCACGCTTGTAATCCCCGCGCTTGGGAGGCAGAGACAGGAGAATCGCGCAGGTTCGAAGCCAGCCACGTGCGCTGGCTTAGGAGACCCTGTTTCCAAATATAAAAAATGTAAAAATAGGTCTGGGAGTGTAGCCCGGAGGTAGAAGGGCTTCCAGGAACCCCAGTACCCCCCACACACACACACACACACGCACACACACAAATATATATATATATATACACACATGTATATAGTTCAAGTACCTATTATGTGTATACAGGATAGAACTCCAGGAGCCATGAGTGCTAAATGTTTCAATGCCAGTCTTTTGAACCCGGGGACATTCCATCTTTTTTTTTTTTTTGGTGGTACTAGGGATGGAACACAGGGTCATTCTTCCTCTGAGCTATACCCCCATCCTGGTTTTCTATTCTTTATTTTGAAACAGGGTCTCACTGAGTTGTAAATGGCCTCACTAAGTAACTGAAGCTGTCTGTGAAACTTGATCCTCCTGTCTCAGCCTCCCAAATGCTGGAATTACAAGTGTGCACCACCAAACCTGGCTCAACATTCCACTTGAGCTATGCCAAGCCATATTTTGTTTTTATTTTGAGACAATTAAAAACATATTTATACCCAAATATAAAATATTTAAGTATAAAATATTTGGGCCTTACTAAGTTACTGAGACTGCCCCTTTAATCAGTAATCCTTCTGTCTCAGGCTCCCAAGTACTGGGATTACAAGAGTGCCTCACCATGCCCAGCTCACCAATCACTTTTGAAGGTGCTTTGTGATCAGTGTATGTGTGGGACCAGCCTGATGTCTATATGAGAAAGTCTTACTTTTGAGGGTAGTCATAGATAGGGAACAACACCTATGTATGATCTAGCCAAGATCATCAACCTTCAAAATATGAATCTTTTAATAAAAATACATCCAAAACAGTAGTGCAAAGCAAGATGACACCTGAAAAAGAGTAGGGAGAGAAGAGGAGAAAAGGGAAAGTCTGAACTCACCGCGACTGTGGCAATCCTTTTTTACTGAGATCTGCCCTCACACGTTCTCCTACATGTCTGTAAATTTCCACTAAGCTGTTTATTGCTGCATCTCGAACCTAGATATAAAAGAAAAGATCTTACATCTGCTCTATGTCACCCCAACACTGCCTGCTAGGACATAACAGGCCATACACCACCCCACATTATCACCAATTTGGCAGCACGTGGACTAGATCAAGTCAGGTTTCACAGTGTTCACTCTGCTGACACAATCCACAAGGGTAGAAACAGTGTAGGCCCCACTCTATATACATTCTACAGTCCACATCCCTTAGGTCTTTCTAGTCTTTAGGGTGAGGTCAGGAAACCAGAATTTTCAGGCCATCTTCCCCAAATGGAAACAACACTAGAATGAATGGAACTAAAATATCATAGATGATGTTATGGATTAAGTCAGTGCTTAATGAACAACAACAATGGGAAGTATAGGCCATAAAGACACCATATTCAAGGAGCTGATAATCCTAAAAATGAGAAGAAATATGTTTTCTACATTTAATACAGGGCAGGATGCAATGAAGGTTATTCAAGAGTATAAAGAACATGACCTGGGCGTGGTGGCACATGCTTGTAATCCCAGCATTCAGGAGGTTGAGACCGAAAAATGGTGCCTCAGCTACTTAGCAAGGCCCTTCGCAACTCAGTGAGACCCGGATTCAAAAATCAAAAGGACTAAAAAATGGGGCTGGGGGTGTAGCTTGAAAGTACAATGCCGCTATCTACAGTACTGGGAAAAAAAAAAAAAAAAAAAGAGTATAATAAGCACAGTAGGAAAGAAAGAGCACTCATACCAGAGGATGTCAAGAAACAGAAGAGACCACCTAAAATACGCTTGGAAGGACAGGCTATCACAGGTGCCAGGTCCCAAACAAGATACTGACTGTGCAATGGCAGGAAAGCAGGGGTGTGCTGTGCATGCTTCTGGACATGCAAGAAAGCTGGTCTGGCCAGAGAGAAATATGAACAAAGAAAAGTGGCACAAAGGCAGGCATGGTAGCACATGCCTGGCATCCCAGTACTTGAGAGGCTAAGACAAGAGGATCGCAGGTTCAAGGACAGCCTCAGCAACTTAGTGAGATCCTGTTTCAAAATAAAAAATAAAATAAGGCTGGGGGTGTAGCTCACTGGTAGAATGCCCCTGGGTTCAACCTTTAGTACTAAAATACATATACATACATACATACATACATACATACATACATATAAAAAGGGCTGAGATATAGCTGAGAGGTAAAATATCCCTCAATTTAATCTCTAATAAAAAAAAAATTTAGAAAGTAGCACAATATAAGACACAGGATGGATTTTCCTCCATTGAGGAACTTTGAATAGAGCTGTATTGATGGTAGAATTTTGGGGTATAGCCAGGTGTGGTGGCGCACACTTGTAATCCTAGTACTTGGGAGGCTGAGACAGGAGGATTAAACAGGTTCGAAGCCAGCCTCAGTACTTAGTGAGGCTCTCAGCAACCCAGACACCCTGTTTCCAAATAAAATAGAAAATAGGTCTGGGAGTGTAGCCTAAGGTAGAAAGCCTCTGGGTTCCATCCCCAGCACCAAAAAAAAGGGTATAAAACGTGGCTATAATTACAAAGGAGGTACGTCCATTGCCGTTATGCACTTATGTGGGAACACCAGGGCCAATCTCCACATCACGCAATCACGCATAGAGAAGTGGGGGTGCAGAGGGAACCGAGGGAAGCCCACCAAGTGCCGTGTGCACGTACATCACCACCACTCTGAACTACACTATGATGTGAGAGCACAAGGCACCAATAAAAGTATATATACAAAAAATATCCAAAAAACACAACAGTATCATGTAATAGTGTCAGAGGACTCTTAATTTCCTCCCTTCTGGTAGAAAAGAAAACTCCTCCACCATGTTATATTGTCCCCCAAAGCCTTATGCCTTGGACTAATCTGCGTCCAGCATTGAAGCCCTGAAACCCAATGCCACTGTCATGCGGAGGTAGCCTCAGGGAAGTGATGAGGGTTAAACGAGGTCATAAAGTAAGGCCCTGAGTTGAAAGGACTGCTAACGTCAAAAGAGAGGCTAGAGGAGCACCCAGAGGAGCACCCAGAGAAGTTGCCGTCTGCCAGTCAGGAAAGAAGCGGCCATACCAGTGCCCTGACCTCAGATCTCTGGCCTCCAAAATGGTGAGAAAATCAATTCCTGCTCTGTGAGCCCCACCCCATCTCATGGTGGCCAAAGCTAATTGACACAGATCATCAGTCTGTTTTGTAAAATATAACTTCTTTTTTGGGAACCCAGGAGCTTTCCTACCTCCGAGCTATACTCTCAGACCTATTTTATACTTTATTTGGAAACAGGGTCTCACTAAGTTGCTGAGAGCCTAAGTAGCTGAGGTAGGTTTCAAACCAGTGCGACCCTTCCATCTCAGCCTCCCAAGTGCAGGGATTACAAGCGTACGCCACCATGCCTGGCTAGGACTTTTCTACAGTGACTTGGTAGCAAGTGTTGTCACCACTAAAGAAAAGGACAGGAAGGTCTCCTGGGGCCCTTTTCTGGCCACTCTCTCCCAGCCCCTCCCCACCACCTGGCAGCAGAAGTGGTGACAAGAGTGGAGGCCGGCCTGGAGAACATCAGGTTATAGAGCTCAGTGCCTCAGCCCTCCACAGGAGAGAGGACAGAGCAGGCACCGCACTGACCATTGTTTATAAATGTGGCAGCAGCTGAGATGAGAAGTGGTGAGGGCAGCCCTTTAAAGGGTGTCAGTATACCGCCCGCAGGCATGCAGCGCAGTTCACCTGAGCACTCTTTCTCACCTGGCTGTTGGGGTCTCCGAGTAAGTTACAGATGTGGGGCACGATCTTGCTTAGTGTTAGAGTGTGCGCTCCCGAGCTGAAAACCAAAGGAGTATGATGCTGTTAGAACAAAAAAAAGTGGATCTGCCCCTGCTCTTCCTTTGCCTCCTGGCCCTGCTGCCCTCTACCTAGGCCCTCTCCACCCCATCCAGGTGGCCTCCCAGCAGCGTGTGTGTGTGTGTGTGTGTGTGTGTGTGTGTGTGTGTGTGTGGTGCTGGGGATGGAACCCAGGGGCATTCTACCTCTGAGCTACATCTCCGGTCCTATTTTCCTAATCTTTATATTGTGTGTGTGTGTGTGTGTGTGTGTGTGGTGCTGGGGATGGAACCCAGGGGCATTCTACCTCTGAGCTACATCTCCGGTCCTATTTTCCTAATCTTTATATTTTTTGAGACAGGGTCTCAATGAGTTGTGAGGGGCCTCGCTAAGTAGCTGAGGCTGTCCGCTGGTCAAGTAGCTGAGGCCGTCAGCCCGTCTCCACCTTGCAAATGCTGGGATTACAAGCGTGTACCACAGCACCGGGCCCAGCAGCCTTTGATTGGCCCTGCCCTTTGCAGGATGAGCCAGAGCCTGGCCTCCCACCCTGCTGCATGCCTCACAGAAGCTAACTCTACACCACCCTTCTGCCAAACTCTCGGGACCCAACCAAACGACTAAACACTGAAGGTTGTCGCTGAAGAGTTCCCAGCACTACAGCAGACATTCCATCAATGCTGCTGAATGACAAGCCTGCCACGGAAGGGCTGTGGAGTACCAACTGCACACAGACCCTACCAGGGACCTCACACTACCTGGAGCCTTCTACTACCAAAGCACTGCCACTCAGCATCCTTCACAGATGTGCCATGTAAAAGGCACCCACAGCTCTGCAAATAATTGGTACTTCCTGTTAAAACTAAAATATGGGTTTACCAAATGACATAGCTGTCATACTCCTGTGCACTGTAATAGAGAAATGGAAACTTCTGCTCGAGCAGAAACGTGTGCAAATTTGCTTGTAGCAATAGTGTGCCTAATGGCCCCAGAGTCACTCAGACTTTCACCAGTTGAATGGTTAAACAAACTGGGTTACATCTGTACCATGGATTCTACTGAGCAATAAAACAAACTGAATTCTTGATACTGTCAACAACATACATTGTGACCTAAAGGAAATTATACTGAGTAAAAACAGATTGGAATGACAAGATCCACACAGTCAGGGAGCAAGGTTACTGTTTCCCAAGGTCAAGGCTTGGTATAAGAGGCAGCAGGGAGGAGCCCTGTGAGCAAGCATCCCTGCCCTGGTGTTCACACTGTCCTGCAGTGATGCCAAGCAGTGACACTATGGGGGGGGAGGGGGGGTGTGTATACGCCAGTGCAACTATCCAAGCGTTTCAGCCAGTAAGACTTCCAGGCTCAATCTAGACTTACGTGTTTAGTGTTGCGATAAGGCAGAGACAGATGCCTTCTCTTGTACGAAAATTCTTGTGTTTGAAGCCTCCAAGCATTCTGTCCCATACATACTGCAGGCGACAAAAAGCAGGTGAGAGGAGAGAGGACGGCTATAACCCTTCACGTAGGCAGGGGTCAACAGAAAAGGAGCCTCTTAGCTGGTGTCAAATGGTCCCATTCTCCACCAACCCACTGGACCCTCAAAAGCATATTAAAGAATGATGATCCATGTCATTTTATCTAATACATCAAATTAAAATGTTCAAAATGCATGCATTTATATAATTCCATTTAATTCTCTCAATAACCTAGAGAGCCAGTCCCCCTAAAATGAGCTAGAGGGTCAAATGGATTTAACCAAACATCTAACACCCACATTAACTTCACTAATTTATTCAAATAAGTATGTTTTGCTACTTACTTTTAAATATATTAGGGGGAAAATTAAATGCTATGAAAAATGTTCATCTGCAATATAAGAGCTTAAAAGAAATGATGTCTACAGATTCACACAGGTGATGCAGGCACACCCATGCCTGCAGACCCCAGAGGCTCTTCTTGCACACCTGAGGGTTAGCAGCTTGATCCATGATCTTTAGCAGCAAGGTCTGGTCCTGTTCCCTCACGGAGTCCTTAGCATCTCCCAGTCTGTCTATTAGACTTGGCAGCACTGAAAATAAAAATGCATCAAATAAGAACCAATTGGAAGAACTCATGCTCACCAACCACTCATGTTTCAATTTCTGGGTGTGGGGATACTGGGGATTGAGGAGGGGGGTGTCTACCTCCAAGATACTTTTTTATTTTCTTATGTTGAAACAGTCTCACTACCTTGCTGAGACTGGCCTGAAGCCTGCAAGGCCTGGCCCAGCCTTCGGAGTACCAGGACTAAGCGCTTATCCCACCATACCCAACTTATTTCACTTAACTGGAAAGACGAAACCCAGGCCTACCGACATACCTCATTCCAACATCACCTGCCTCTGCTCCCAGCTCTGCTATCCTCATTCAGACCATGAAAATCTGCTAAGTCTTTGGCATGAAGAGTCTCCTTCCCCACCCCACTTTCCAGCCAGCTCCCAACATATTCCAGGCTGACAAAGCCTGCTTGCCTAGCAGGCACCAGGACAGGGATTCCACCCCAGCACTGCCAAATAAAACTAAGCAAAAAGAAATGTACTCATCCTATAAGGAAAGGTTTGTACAAACAGAGTTTCTGGTGTTTCTATTCCCATTTTGAAATAGCAGGGATCAGGAATTTTTTGGGGGGGTACTGGGGTTCCTGGAAACCCTTCCCTCTGGGCTACACTCCCAGACCTATTTTTTATTTTTATTTGGAAACAGGGTCTCTTAAGCCAGCACAGCTGGCTTCGAACCTGCACGATCCTCCTGTCTCCGCCTCCCAAACGTGGGGATTACAAGCGTGCGCCACAATGCCCGGCTAGGAAATTCTTGATGTGGAAGTCATCTCTAAATTTATAAAGTCTTCATTTTTTCCCCCATTTTGCTGACATTGTTCCCCTTTCAAAACAAGAGATTATTCACTACACACTTGACCTTTCCAAGCAAGGTTAAAAAAAAAAAAATAGCAATGTTAACAGCAATCACAGTCAACATTAGGTGGGTTTTGCAGGGATTTTTTTTTTTTTTTTTTTTTTTTTTTTTGCGGGTCTGGGGATAGAACCCAGGGGCATTCGACTTCCGAGCTACACCTCCTGCCCTATTTTTTATTCTTTGAAACCGGGTCTCACTGACTTACAGAGAGCCTCACTAAGTAGCTGAGGCTGTCTGTGAACTGCAATCTTCCGGTCTCAGCCTCGTGTGCTGGGATTACAAGTGTGCACCACCATGCCCAGCCTTGCAGGGCTTTTAAATAAAGGAAAGGCTGGTTACAAATAAGACCTGGTTGGCACTGAAGAGTGATGACTAATTCTGCAAAATGCAATCCCAGTAGTTGGGGGGTCTGGAGGCCAGCCTAGACAGCTTAGCAGGACCCTCAACCACTTAGGGAGCTTCTATTTCAAAATAAATCGGGCTGGTAGATAGCTGCAGGGAGTTGAGGGAGGCAGAGGTGCAACCATCTGGAGAGCCCCGGGAGGAGGCTGGGGGCTGACAGGCTGCAGGAAGTGGAGGAGAAGCAGTGGGTGCTGGGGAGGAAAGGGTGCAGCCCAATGGAGGGCAAATAATGAGAAGGAAGGCGGCGAGTCTGGAAGATTGGGAGTCCAGGACCACGCCACATCTGCCACAGCTCACCTGTGCCAATTTGTGCCTTGAACCGATCCTGCAGCCGGGTCACCAGGGCCGATAGGATGTCCATGCCCAGAAGAACCACCTGCAACGAGAAAGACCGAGCGCCATCAGCAGGGGGCCGGGGTGTCGCGTCTCCGCCCACCTGCTCCGGGGTTTACCGAGAGGATCAGACCACCACATTTTCGAAAAGAGGCTTTTTTTTTTTTCTTTTCAATGGAAAATTTTCAATGGAAAATGCTGGGCTGCAGGAACCAACCAACCGCCACGGTCCCGCTCCCGGCGCCCGGAAGATCCCGAGGCCCCGCCCCCGGGAGGCGCGTATGCAAATATAAGATGGCCGGCGCGCGGTCTTCTGGGTAAAACCGAGCCGCCGGTTTGCAGCCCCTCAGGAGCCACACGAAAAAAAGGAGCTTGTGGTTTGCATAGGGACCTATGGTCCCTAGACATCTGGTAACAACCACGCAGGCACGGACGGAACTCCAGAGTGAGTCACCGCAACCGTACCTGGTACCTGTGTGTCTTGCTCAACATGCCTGCAGTACAATTATCAACCATCCTTTTCTTGGGGTTGCGCTACTGTCCAATGAGCGTATAGCGAGGACAGTACTGCTAACACCTACACAACACACTCGCATCAGCTAAAGCTCTGCTTTATCTTGGTGCAATTTTTGGAAATACAAAAACCTCTTTACTTTGCGTTGAAAGTTTAAGAGAAGGAAGTTTTACCATAAGCTACAGCATTACCAGTAGAGGGCATAAGAGGCCCGCCATCCAGTGGGATTCTAACTAGCCGTGAAATCCCCTAGAGAAACCCAAATCTACCGGGCAATAAAAGCGGTTCCTTGCCAAGGCTAAAGTAATTTTCCGTTGACTCGTTTTCTTTTTGTGGGGTTCCTGGCGGTTGAAACTAGGGACATTCTACCTCCAGCCCTATTTGTTGTTGTTGTTTTTTTTCCTATTTCGTTTTTATTTGGAAAACAGTTTCACTAGGTTGATGAGAGGCTCATAGCTGATTATGTCCCCAAACCTGTGCTCCACTTGTCTCAGCCTCCCAAGTACTGGGATTCCAAGCGTGTACCACCACACCTGGCCTGTGGGCAGACTTTTATATAATTGTGTAATGGTATAAAGCATTTTAAAGTAATGACTAACTTTTGAGGTAAAAAGGATTTAGATTTCATACTTGACTTCTTCCAATGAGTATGGAAGTCAGGGAGTTGATTTTACTTTAGCATTGGACAGTCCTTACCTCAGGGCAAAGTCAACATCAACAATCATAATTTACAGTGGTAGAATGTATGTTTGATAAAATGTTAAGAAAAAAGCACTTTCTCTGATAATCCTCCACAAAACTAAGAAGCCCAGTCTAATCAAAAGAAAAAGGTCTTTTGTTTCTGTTAAGGGATTATGCATATCCTCAGAAGACACTGGAAAGGGTTTCTAAATGGTAGAGAAAGAGATGGGGAGAAACATCAGAGAAGCTCCAAACGCAAAGACACTTGTTAGATGGCTAATACGGAAAACGTGTTGTAAAGATGTAGAGAAATGTGTTTGAGTGTGAAATGACACCACAGCCACGGAAAGCAGTCTGATGGTTCCTCAAAAAACGTATCAGGACGGCAGGATATGACCTGGCAAAACCATTTCTGTGAATGTACCCCAAAGAAATAAACACAGATCTTGAAGATACCTGTGCACTGTGTTCAAGGAGCAACCCCAAGCATCCATCCACAGCAGAACTGAGTATAAGACATGGCCTTAGCCATAACATTATTTGGCCTTGGAAAGATCTGTGTGGTCACTTTCTGTGGTTCCAGTTCCACAAATACTGTGGAGGACCCCAGCAATGAACAATCACATTTGTTGAAGATTTAAAATTCACACTGTTGTGACCAGAGTGGCAAAACCTGCCCCCTACCGCCCCCACCCCACTTAGTGCCCCTGGGACACTAGTCACCTGTCTGGCAGCCATGCTTTAACACCACCCAGCTGTTGACCACTTGGTAGTGACCTCTCTTAGGCATCACCTGTTAGGGGTCCTGACACCTGTACTCAAGTAAACGCCATGTCACTTAAAGTATGTGATGTCGGCAATTCGGATTTGCTAAAGAGATGCAAAGTGCTTGCTTAAAGTTAAACCGTGAAAGTTTTCAACTTAAAGAAAATAAAATAGGTATGCCCAGTTTGCTCAGATCCACAGCACAAGAAAACAGTTCTGAGGCCACATTCACATAACTTTTTTTTTTACTTTTTTTTTTTTTTTTTTGGTAGTGGTACTGGAGTTCCTGGAAGCCCTTCTACCTCCGGGCTACACTCCCAGACCTATTTTTACATTTTTTTTTATTTGGAAACAGGGTCTCTTAAGCCAGCGCGTGCGGCTGGCTTCGAACCTGCGCGATCTTCCTGTCTCTGCCTCCCAAGCGCGGAGATTACAAGCGTGCGCCACCACGCCCGGCTCACATAACTTTCATCACAGAATTGTTCCTCTCTTTCTGTGCCTAAGTTATCCAGGGTGCCTGCGCTCCACCACTGACATGAAAGCACAGTGAGACACAGGACATCTGGGGCTCAGGGGTCTCTGAAGTTCCAATGTCCACCGGGGTCTCGGAACATGTGTCCTGTGGCTATGAGGGCTGCTGTGCCTGCTCCCACATGACAACTCAAGGACACCGTGTGCAACGCACCAGTCACAAAAAGATGCGGGCCCATGTACTTCCTCACGCAAATCACCCCAAGTTGACAGACATTTTCAGCGGCTATACTGATCTCCCGCTGCATCCTGATATCATGACTACTGAACAAGTCCTCCAAACCCTGCATACACCGGGGTTTGCCTAGAGTCTGTCATTATTTCATACAATGTGGCGATGAGCACACACTCTGACACTGAGCTGAGACGACTCTTGCTGAGTCCAAAAGAAAACACCCTGCATACTCCAGTAGCTCTAGGGCTCCCTGCTGCTACCATCTATGCATTTGCTTTTATTTTTAAGCACTCTAAGTTGCAGCCTTATTAACTAGAGGAAATTAATTAGCAGTCTACACTGCATGCATTTACAATTCCAAGAACAAGAACACAATACAAATACCAAAAACAAAAAACAAAACCCCAAGTGTGATCAGGTGTCTTGGTGCAGACACACAGGAAGGAAAGATCAGTCATCCAAACTTGTCCCTTCAAGCTGGGCGTGATGGCACATGCTTGTAATCCTAGCATTTGGGAGACTGAGTCAGGAGGATCTGGGTTCAAGGCCAGCCTCAGCTACTTAGTGAGGCCCTTGCAACTCAGTGAGACCCTGTTTCAAAATAAAGAATAAAAAAATAGGGCTGGGGGTGGCTCAGAGGTAGAATGCCCCCGAGTTCCATCCCCAGTACCACACAGACACAAAAACGCTTGTCTCTTCAAAGAGTCTCCAGATGCTCATCCAGTAACAGAACCAAGGGAAAGTCTATTTTTTAAATCCTTCATAGGGAATACTCAAGAGAATAGGGTCTATCAAAACCTAAGTCTGCTGGGTGTGGTGGCACACACCTGGAATCCCAGTACTGGGGAGGTTGATACAAGAGGATGGCAGGTTCAAGGACAGTCTTGGCAAATACTGAGACTCTCATCAACTTAGCAAGACTCTGTTTCAAAATTAAAAAATTAAAAAATAGGGCTTGGGCGTAGCTCAGAGGTAGAATACCTCTGGATCCAATTCCCAGAAACAAACAAAACTAGTCATTAATATTAGATTAGTGGCATTTGCAAAGTTAAAGGCATGTTCCCAGTTGCTACCCATAAAGGAGGACTTAAGTGTTAGAAAGGAAGTTACAGTCTTGGAAGGCTGAGACAGGAGGATCGCAGGTTTGCAGCCAGCCTCAGCAACTTAGTGAGAACCTATTTTTAGGGTTGGGGGTATAGCTTGGAGGTAGAATGCCCCTGAGTTCCATCCCTAGGACCACAAAAAAAGTAAAAAAAAAAAAAAAAAAAAAAAAAGAATCTCCATACCAACATAGCAGAGCAACAGATCCCAGGAGGCCATGTCTACATCAGTGAGGCAGTGGGCTTTGGTGGAAGATCTAGACAGTCTACTACAATATCTCAAAAATGGCAGAGCTGTTGTATATTTATTCTGTCCTATAAAGTAGCCACTAGCCACAGATGTTTACCCAGAAACAGAAATGTACACAATGTAAACAGGAAACAGACCTTTTTTTTTCTAATAGGAAAAATTGAATCCAGAGGCATTCTACTCCTGAACTACTCCTCTTGCCCTTTCTTAATTTGTTTTGAAAAAAGAGTCTCACTAGGTTGCTGAGAGTCTCAGTACTTGCTGAGGCTGTTCTTGAACCTAGAATCCTATCTGAGCCTCCCAAGTACCAGGATTAGAGACATGCACCGCCATGCCTAGCAGAACTTTTTATTTAATATCATTTAATTTAACTTTCAGTAGCCACACAAGGGTCATGACTACAGAACTGCACAGTTGGCTGCAAACTCAAATAGGCAGGAACCATGGAATCTGTACACCCCGTACAGCTCAGGTCACCTGGCAGCTCGTGCTATGAAAGCCAGTGCGGCCGGATCTCCAGAAACACTGGCAACTCACTAAGAAGAAGAAAGCACCAAAGGAGATAGGGCAGACACATCTGGAGGTGAACTCTAGCCCTAGACCCTAAACCCTCACCAGCTCTGATCCCAACACATCTCATAAATGGACGGGAGGCACCAAGACAGCTGGGGTGGTTAAAGAATCAGATACAGGTTTCCCAACCTGGGCTTTCCACATTCCCCTCAGTAAGTTTCCAAGCTCCCCCGCCCATTCCATAAACCTATAACCACCATGACACCCCTGCGGTCAACAGGAACCATGGGAGGTCCCAGCCCGGGCTGGGACCCTGCTCACACCTCCAAGGCCCAGGTCCTGGCCCTGCCATACGTTCTCCAGTGCCCTCTAGCTTCTTTACGGGCATGCTAAGCCTCTCTCTAAAAGTATCACAAGCCAGGCACAGTGGGTACACACCTGCAGGTACAGTTACCAGGAATTCTTAGGCAGAAGGATCACTGGAGCCAAGAGAGTGAGGGCTAGCCAGGGGCACATGGTGAAACACATCTCAAAAATCAAATATGTAGCCGGGCGTGGTGGCACACACTTGTAATCCCAGTATTTGGGAGGCTGAGACTGGAGGATCGCAGTTGGTGGACAGCCTCCGCTACTTAGTGAGGCCCTCTGCAACTCAGTGAGACCTGGTTTCAAAATAAAGAATAAAAAATTGGGCAGTGGGTGTAGCTTGGAGGTCACATGTCTCTGGGTTCCATCCCCAGATCCGCAAAAAAAAAAAAAAAAAAAATCAAATATGTAATCAGACACGGTGCCTGATTATAATCCCCACATGCAGGAGGTTGAGACAGGAGGATCACAGCTTTGAAGCCATTTAGCAAGCTTCAGCAATTTAGCAAGATCCTGTTTCAAAAAATTTTTTCTTTTTGGTGGTTCTGGGGTTCCTGGAAACCCTTCTACCTCTGGGCTACACTCCCAGACCCATTTTTTAATATATATATATTTAAAATTTGGAAACAGGGTCTCTTAAGCCAATGAGGCTGGCTTCGAACCTGCACAATCCTCCTGTCTCCGCCTCCCAAGTGCAGGGATTACAAGCGTGCGCCACCACGCCGGCCTGTTTCAAATTTTAAAATAATAAAATAAATAAGGGATGGGATTGTAGCTCAGAGATAGAATGCCCCTGGTTCAACTACCAGTACCAAACAGGCCACAAACTATCAAATGAAGGGCAATTCTTTTATAGTTGTCCCCAAGTATTCCCAGGTCACCAGTTTCAGGACCTTACATATACTAAAACCCCTAGGATTCACTTATATACTTATATACTCAATCTTATATACTCAATTTCTTTATATAAAATGGAAATAGTTGCCAGGCACTGTGGCGCCTGCTTGAATCCCAGTACTTCAGAGGCTGAGACAGGAGGATCGCACAGGTTTGAAGCCAGCGTCAGCTACTTAGTGAGGCTCTCAGCAGCTGAGTGAGACCCTGTTTCCAAATAAAGTATAAAACAGGTCTGGGAGTGTAGCCTGGAGGTAGAAATCCCCTGGATTCCATCACCAGTAACACATACACACACACACGCACAATGGTAGTATCACATATAACCTACATTTATCTCCCATATGCTTTCTTTTTTTTTTTTTTTTTTTTTTGGTGGTACTGGGGTTCCTGGAAGCCCTTCTACTTCTGGGCTACACTCCCAAGACCTATTTTTACATTTTTTTAAATTTGGAAACAGGGTCTCCTAAACCAGCGCGCGCGGCTGGCTTCGAACCTGCGCGATCCTCCTGTCTCAGCCTCCCAAGCACGGGGATTACAAGCGTGCGCCACCACGCCTGGCTTCTTTTTTTTTTTTTTTGCGGGTCTGGGGATGGAACCCAGGGGCATTTGACCTCTGAGCTACACACCCTGCCGTATTTTATATTCTTTATTCTTTATTTTGAAACCAGGTCTCACTGAGTTGCAGAGGGCCTCACTAAGTAGCTGAGGCTGTCCGCGAACCGTGATCCTCCAGGTCTCAGCCTCCCGAATGCTGGGATTACAAGTGTGCGTCACCACGCCCGGCATTCCCATATGCTTTAAATTATCTGTAGATTACTTTCAATATCCAATATAATGCAAATGCTATGCAAATAGCTATTACACTGTATTGTTTAGAAAATAATCACAAGGCAAAAGGACCCTGCACATTCCTACAGAAGCGGTTGTTGTTTTCTTTTCACAGAATACTTCCCATCCACGACTGATGAAATTAGCAGATGTGAGACCTGTGTACTCTTTCCCACTACACCCAGTCTCCCAGAAGCAGTGAGGGAGAAGGAATGGAGGAAGGAGTGAGGGAGGGCACACAGGCAATTTACCTTTTTTTTTGTTTTATTAGTACTGGGGACTGAACCCAAGAGCATTGTACTTCTGAGCTACACCCCCAGTCTTTACATTTTCTATTTTGAAACAGGGTCTTGCTAAATTGCTGAGGCTAGCCTTGAACCTTTAATCCTTCTATTTCAGACAGTTGTATACCACCAAGCCCAGTGAAGGAAATCTTTTGATATATTCAATTTATTATCTATTTAATACAACAACATTGGGGGGGGGGGCCACTGGAGATTGAACCCAGAGGTATTCTACCTCCAAGTTACACCCTCAGCCCAATTTTATTTCTTATTTGGAAAGAGAATCTTACTAGGTTGCTGAGAGCCTCGCTAAGTTGCGAGGGGTGGCTTTGAACCCGCAATCTTCCTGTCTCAGCCTCCCCAGTACTGGGATTACAAGTGTGCACCACCATGCCTGGCTATGCAACAACATTTTGAGGTAAATACCATGCCTGCAAATATCTCTGCTTTGCAAATATGGAAACAAGGCCCCAGGAAAATGAATAATAGGGCATGGACACACAGCCCTTATGTAGCTCAAACAATATTCACTGATCCATTAGCCTTAGAGACCAATAATAATAGGTTTGTAATGACATTCACAAAGTCAAATTCCTCTCGTGTGTTTGCTTATTGTGGAGAACCATCTGCCAGCTGGCTGTGCTTCTGGCAAAAGTGTGTAACAGAAGCTAATCCCAGAGTGTACTCTAAATTTAGGTATCAAGTGATGTATGAATTAACTCAGTAGTTATTGCTCCCACCACTGCAACCTCCTCCTCCCCACAATAAAGGAGGACTTCCACTGACCCATCTCAAAGTTCACGCCAGGGCAAGGTCCTGATACAAACTTGGGCCCAGGACTATATTTTATTACTTAAAACACTTAAAAAAAAAATGACAGAAGCTGGGTGTGGTGGCACACACAGGAGGATCACAGATTTGAGTATAGCCTCAGGAAATAGTGAGATGCCCATCAACTTAGTGAGATCCTGTTTCAAAATAAAAATAAAATAGGGCTTGGAGGTATGCCCTGGGTTCAATCTCCAGTAATATACAGGCGTGCATGCACACACATACACATGGGGGGGGGGGTGATACTACCCTCTTGAAACGCTGAAATCTGAAATCTCACCACCACATTGTGCACTCAATCCACTCTTTAGGCCACGGGTGTGTAGTTTGTAGACTTTAAGTGCATTCGTTTGTTTTATTAATTCAAACTCTACTGAGCTCTCACTACAATTTGATGCAGTTTCCGTGCTGCGGTAGAATGGGCGTGCTATAGACATGAAGAGGTTCTCTAGAGTTCCATCTTGAACAATTACTGAAAGATCTGCTCAGCAGCACAGAAGAGCAGCCACAGGATACAGACCTGAGAACAGGATGCCAAGAGACATAGCAGGCTGAGACTCCAGGTTGTCTAATTTCATAGCAGATTATGTAATACAGTTGAAGACATAATTTCCTATAAATTCTATTAATGTCCAGAAAACAGACACACAGTTCTCTGTGGCTGGGGTAGCAGGAATGGGCACAAACAGGTATGAAGAAATGTTCTTAAGTTGAGTTATGGTGTTGGCTGTATAGATCTGTAGACTTACAAAAAATAACAGAGCTGGACATGATGGTGCATGCCTGTCATCCCAGTACTTGGAAGGCTGAGACAGGAAGGTCACAGGTACGAGGCCAGCTCCAGCAATTTAGTGAAGGTCTCCACAACCTAGTGAGATTCTGTTTCCAGATAAGAAATAAAATGTATTTGGGAGTGTAGCTAGGAGTAAGAATGCCTCTGAGTTCAATCCCCAGTACCCCCCAAGATAATATAATAATAATAAATAATAATAATAATAATAATAATAATAATAATAATAATGTTCACCTAGGTAATTTTTGTGTGTGGCAATGGGGATGGAACCCAAGAACCATTCTACCTCCCAGCTACTTCCCCATCCTTATTTTATTATTTATTTTGAAACAGTGTCTCACTAACTTGCAGAGGGCCTCACTAAGTAGCTGAGGCTGTCCTCGAACCTGTGATCCTACTGTTTCAGCCTCCCAAATACTGGGATTACAAGCATGCGCCACCACACCTGGCTTCACCTAGGAAAATTTTACAGTATGTAAACAATATATCAATAAAGCTGTTAAGCCAGGTGTGGTGGCACACATTTATAATCCCAGCATTTGGGAGACTGAGACAGGAAGATCATGGTTTGCAGACAGCCTCAGCTACTTGGTGAGGCCCTTGGCAACTCAGTATGTAAACTCAGTTGATATGTCAGTAAAGCTGTTAAGGCAGGCATGGTAGTACACACTTAAAATTCCAACATTTGGGAGGATGAGACAGGAAGATCATGGTTCCCGGACAGCCTCAGCTACTTAGTGAGGCCCTTTGCAACTCAGTGAGACCCTGTTTCAAAATAAAGAATTTAAAGCCGTGCGTAGTTGGCACACGCTTGTAATCCCCGCGCTTGGGAAGCAGAGACAGGAAGATCACGCAGGTTCGAAGCCAGCTGCACAGCTTGAGAGACCCTGTTTCCAAATAAAAATAAGTATAAAAATAGGTACTGGGAGTATAGCCTGGAGGTAGAAGGGTTTCCAGGAACCCCAGTACCGCATTAAAAAATTAAAAAAAAAAAAAAAGGTTGATGGTGTAGCTGTAGCTCAGAGGTAGAATGCTCCTGGGTTCCATCCCCAGTACTGCAAAAATTAAAAAGAGATACCAGGCCTAAAAGACTCCTCTGGCCTTTCTGGTGGTCAGATCATGGAAGGGCTCCTCACACCTGTCAAATGTGAGTATCCAGAAACACTGGCTGTCATAGGAGACAGCAAGGCCAGGGGTCCAGAGCTGAAGCTGTGGGTGAATGGTACAAAGCCCAGTGCAGACCAAGATCCTTGTGGATCTCCAGAGAACTCTGCAAGGTTCACGGTATACAGAGTCCTCAACAAATCTCTCTGTGGCCCATTAACTGCCTGTAGCTTCCCTGACAGCAACTCTCTGCAGCGTCTTTGTCCCCTCTCCAGTCTACTCCAATTCCTCTTTCAAGGCTCCCTTTAAGCATCACCAGCTCCAGTCTGGAGCCTGAGACAGAAAGCTGGGTTTTCAGCCCCGGCCCAACTGCTCATCTAGCAGACTCTGCTGTGAGCTCTGAATGTTTAAGCCAACTATTTATCTAGTGCCTAAACTGGAGGCTGCAAGCTTCCTGAAGACATTCATCTATCATCAGCACCAGCCATGATGCTAGTAAGTCAGCAGGAGGAGAACAGAGTGTGGCTGGAAAAGCTGACTAGTTACCATGCAGTAAGATGAACAATATTCCAGTGAGCAGACCTAAAGCTGCATCAAAACATCATCACTTGGTCCTACATGGACCCTTGCTTCCATCCTTGCCCTCATTTCCCACCAGTCTATCCTCAACAGACAGCCACCAGAATGTCCTCTGAAAAAGGACATTACAGGTATGGTGGCACACACCTGTAATCCTAGTTCTTGGGAGTCTGAGACAAGAAGAACACAGGTTCAAGGACAGCCCCAGAAAGTAGCAAGACTGATAAACCTAGTGAGACCGTGTTTGTTTCTAAACAATCCCAGTACCATGAAAATAAATAAATGAACAAATAAATAAGTAACTGTAAACCACAGCTGGGCACAGTAGCACACACCTATAATCCCAGTACTGGGGAGGCAGAGGCAGGATAACAAGTTTGAGATAAGCCTTGTCAACTTAGCAAAATCCTTTTTCAAAATAAAATAATAAAAATAAGAGTGGGGGTGCCACTTAGAGATAGAGTGTCCCTGGGTTCAATTCCCAATACCATCACAAAAAACAAACAAACATGTAAGTAAACCATAGCTTAGAATTCCAGTACTTGGAAAGCTGAGATAGGAGGACAGCAGGTTTGAGGCCAGCCTAAGCAATTTAGAGAAAACCACAGCAACTTTGCAAGACCCAGTTTCAAAGTAACAAAAAGAACTGAAAGCCTGGTATGATGGCACACACTTGTAATCCCAGCAGGGTAGTAAGTAGGTTTGCAGCCAGCCTCAGCTACTAAGTGAAGCTCTCTGCAACTTAGTGAGACCATGTTTCAAAGTAAAAAATAAAATAGGGCTAGAGGTGTAGCTCAGAGATAGAATACCCCTGGGTTCAATTCCCCATGCTGGAAGGAAGGAAGGAAGGAAGGAAGGAAGGAAGGAAGGAAGGAAGGAAGGAAGGAAGGAAGGTAGCTCAGAGGTATAATGTCCCTGGCTTCAATCTCCAGTACCAAAATAAACAAAAAGGGCTAGAGATGTAGCTTGAAGGTAGAATGGCTCTGCGTTCAGCCCTAGTACAAAAGAGAGTATGCAACTTAGTACAGTTTGTCCCTCCCTGGATTCGATTCTCAGAATTCAAATAAAGTAATAAAAATTAAATTAAAAGGGTATAGACATAGCTTGGAGATAGAATGCCCCTGGGTTCCATCCCCAGTACTAATAAATAAGAAGTAAACAAAAGGGAAGCCTTCGCAGCTAGCTCCTGTGCAGAGGTGCCCAGCAGCTCCCAAGCTGGGTGATTCACAAGCCGGCTAACTCTCACCTCTGGCTTTCTTCAGCCAGAGGAGCTCCCCACGCCCTCCCACTTGGCCTCCAGCAGTGCCAGGCACTCTGCGATCTGCGCCTGGTGCTCTCTCTGCTTGGAGCCCTCCTTTCCCAGCAGTCCCCTGCCTTGCTCCAGCATCTCCTCCAAGTCACACACGGCCCAACCACCCTACTGAGTCAACATGGGCACCCCTACATGCTTCATCCCCTCCTGGCTTTTTCTCCAAAGCACTTACCACTGCCCAGTACTCTATAAAATTGCTTACTGGCTATCTCCCCACGTGCACCACGAGAACAGACAGACGTTCTCATCTGATTAGCCCTGCTGCTGTTCTCTGAACCCCAGCTCAGAACCATGCTGAGAACTTTTCCACCTTACTGCTCACTGGTAAGGGGCCTTGCACTTGGATTCATGCAAAGTTAATACCAATGAATTACTTCTAGCATGCATCCCTTACTTCTTTTTGCTGAAAAGTGATGCCAAAATAAAACAAGCATGATGGGCTAGGTACCGCAGCACACACCTATAATCCTAGTACTTGAAGCAGGAGGATTCAAAATAAATAAATAAAAAGGACTGGGGGTACAACTCCATGGTAGAATGTCCTTGGGTTCAATCCCCCATACCATGAGAAAAGAATAAATAGAAATTAAAAAAAAAAAAGCAGACAGAGGAAGGGTGGTGTTGGAGGAGGAAGCACCATGGAAGAGGGGTGTCCACAGGCGCCCTGCAAAGGCCAAGGGACCTGCATTCTAGTGCTGCCACCAAGCACCTCAGGTACATGGCGTCCACCCTCTGGCTCATCCACAAAACTCAAGGTGTAGGCCAAGGGCAACACCAGCTGTGATTTGAAACCTGGTCCTCAGCCTGTTCTACAGCAGTACTCACCTGAGTGCTGTCCATCCACACTGCTGGGCCCTGCCCTCCAAGAGCACATGATAGATAACTTACTCTTACCCGGTTTGGGACTGAGATGTTAAGTTCTTCGTGTAGGTGATTGTTTAAAACAGTGGCTTCTGAACTTTGGGTTCTGCATCAAAACTTAGTAAATATAGCTAATATGTATATTTATTTTACTTTACATGTGTTACTGGGGATTGAACCCAGGAGCGGTCTACTTCTGAGCTACAGCCCCAGCCCTAATTTTTATTTCGTATTTTGAAACAGGGTCTCGCTAAATTGCTGAGGTTGGCCTCACACCTGAGATCCTCCTGTCTCAGCCTTCCAAGTACTGGGATCACAGGCATGCTCTACTGCTCCCAGTAGATTGTATGAATTGATGAAACAATCAATTATTATATGAGCATATACAAGAAAATTATAGAATATTGCAAAATAAAATGACTTTGAAGACTAATTATAAAAAAAAAAAAAACAATAGTAACAGGAGCTATGAGGTTCTTACTGCTGCCTAAGGTACTACCTCCCCCACTACACTGATAGCAGCAGCATCTGGTGGTTTTATACCGGCCAGCTCCACTTCTCCCTATGAGAAAGGGGGAACCCTCACAGAATCCATCCTCGGGGATGCTGGGAAGTACGTCAGTGCCAGCTAACAAGACAGCCAGGGTGAAGACAAAATGTTCACAGGAGCCTCCCCCACAGTCGCTCAGACTGGCCCATGAGAAGGACTTCACACCAATGTATCTGACTAGCCTGGACACCTTAGGAATATTTTATGAAAAAAAATCAACCTGCTGAGCTGCAACCACCAGCAAGCCCGGGCTCACTATACACAGTACCAAAAGCCATCCTCCATCTGAATTAAAGCAGAAAGCTTCTAGAGCTGGGCTCGTGATGGAGGTGGTACATGTGGCTCACACCTCACAAAGCATATGGCCCAAGATGAACCTAGCAGAATGTTCAATCTGTGGAAACTCAGGATGGCCAAAACGGAAAAGACAATGGCAACTGCTGGTGCAGATATAGAGAAACTGGATCCCCATACACCACTGGTGGGAAAGAAAAAGAACAGTTACTTTGGGAAAGAGTCAAGCTGTCATTCAGCTTCAAGCTGCCCTACATTCTGGCCATTCCTGGCGTAGGTAGACAAGACCCAAGAGACATAAAGACTAGTACATAAAACCACCAAAGTCCACAAGAGTATTGGTCATAACAGTCAAAAGGTAGAGTCAAGCCAGGCGTGGTTGCGCATGCTTGTAATCCCAGTACTTGGGAAGCTGAGACCAGAGGATCACAGTTCGAGGATAGCCTCAGCTACTTAGTGAGGCCCTCCACAACTTAGTGAGACCCTGTTTCAAAATAAAGAATTAAAAATAGGGCTGAGGCCGGGCGTGGTGGCGCATGCTTGTAATCCCAGCATTCGGGAGGCTGAGACCAGAGGATCGCGGTTCGCGGACAGCCTCAGCTACTTAAGTGAGGCCCTCTGCAACTCAGTGAGACCCGGTTTCAAAATAAAGAAAAAAAATAGGGCAGGGGCTGTAGCTTGGAGGTCGAATGCCCCTAGGTTCCATCCCCAGACCCGCAAAAAAAAAAAAAAAAAAAAAAAATAGGCCTGAGAAGCCAGGTGTGGTGGTGCATGCTTGTAATCCCAGCATTTGGGAGGCTGAGACTGGAGGATCACAGTTTGTGAACAGCCTCAGCTACTTAGTGAGGCCCTCTGCAACTTAGTGAGACCCAATTTCAAAGTAAAGAATAAAAAATAGGGCAGAGGACGTAGCTTGGAGGTCGAATGCCCCTGGGTTCCATTCCCAGACCTGCAAAAAAAAAAAAAAAACAAAAAACAAAAACAAAAAACGGGGGTGGGGGCTGAGAGTGTAGCTCAGAGGTAGAATGCCCCTGGGTTCAATCCCCAGTACCACCAAAACAAAACAAAACAAAACAAGGTGGAGTCAACCCAAAGGTCAGCAACTGGTGGACACAAAGTGGGACATACATCCATACAACTACATCTTTTTTGGCAATAAAATGAAATAAAGTACTGACTTACACTACAACATGAATAAAGCTCAAGAACATTACACATAGAGGCAGGCACAAAGGCCGCACAGCGCGTGGGTCTATCTTATGAAATGTTGACCACACAAAAGGATGGTATGTGGTCACCAGTGACTTCAGGCAGAGGGAGAGGGAGAGAGAGCAGCTGCTGGTGAGCATGGAGTGTGTACGTGGTGCTGGGGATCAAACCTGTGGCCTCAGGGAGGCCAGCTGTGCACTCAACCACTGAGCTCCAGCCCAGCCCTTGGAGTTCTTTCTTGAGATGATGAAAATTTTCAAAACTTGGATAGTGGCACTGGCTGTATGACTCTATGAATATACCAACAAAGCCAAAACAAAACCCTGAGAGGTATATTATAAAAGGGTAAGTTTTATAATTTGTATGTGAATCACATCTCAGTATGGCGGCTAAAATCTTCATCATCACAATAATTAAATGACATGTGGTTTTCTGGATTGGATGTAAGAAAAGGAACATTAAGAAAACACTGAAGAAATCCAAATAGAGCTTGTGGCTTGACTATAGTGTTGCACCAAGCCCCTTTTTTCCTTAGTTCTGACAAATGAACCATCAAGGGAAGATAGCAAAATGTATATGAAGACCCCCCCACAAAATTACATTAAAGAAAAATAATCTTATTATAAAAATAGCTGAGGCCGGGCATGGTGGCACAAGCTTGTACTCCCAGCATTCGGGAGGCAGAGACCAGAGGATCGCGGTTTGCGGACAGCCTCAGCTACTTAGTGAGGCCCTTCACAACTCAGTGAGACCTGTTTCAAAAACTAAAAAGACTAAAAAATAGGGCTGGAGGTATAGCACAGAGGTACAATGTCCCTGGGTTCCATCCAGAGTACCGGGAAAAAAAAAAAATGGCCGGGCGTGGTGGCACACGCTTGTAATCCCAGCATTTGGGATCCTCCAGCAGAGACAGGAGGATTATGGTTCATGGACAACTTCAGCTACTTAGCGAGGCCCTTCACAACTCAGTGAGACCCTATTTCAAAAAATAAAAAATACTAAAGAATTAGGACCAAGGGTATAGCTCAAAAGTAGAATGTCCCTCGGTTCCATCTCCAATACCAAAAAAAAGCTGGATGTGGTGGCACATGTCTTTATCCCAATACTTGGGAGGCTGAAACAGGAGGATTGCAGGTTTGAAGCCAGCCTCAAAACGTAGAGACCCTGTTTCAGACTTTAAAAAATAAAAAGTGGGGGATAGGGAGTATAGCTCAAAGAGAGAATGCCCTGGGTTCAACTTCCAGTACCATAAAAAATAATAATAATAAAGATGTTCTATTTGATTATTAGTGCTCATCTCTCCTTAGCCAGGAATCAGGGTTAAGACTCAGTGATTATTATTCTTAGAAAAGAACCACTCACTGTACAACCTACCCCCAAACACCCTTTTCCTTTCCCCTAAATACTACAGTCTAGGGTGCCAGTGTGGGGTACTCCCATGGACTCGGGGAGCTGGCTAGAAAAAGTGCTCAGCCGGCAGCCAAGCAAGGCCCATTCTTTAAATGTGATTACCCTCCCCAACACAGCCCACACAGCTTTTCCTATATTCTTCTGATTTATCCATTCACCCAGAAAAGAGAAAGTTACTCCAATGTTATGTCAGGCAAGATCATTCGCCTTCCACAAGGAATCCACAGAGCTGCATATTGAAGAGCTCTTCTGAACATTTCAGATACATGTAAGGAGGAAACTTTTCCACTTTGGAACTATCCCAAACTCTTCAATTATTTACTGGGGTGTCAAACAGAAGCCGAGAAACAGAAGAGGCAAATTTCACTTCAGCTTAGCGTCTGTCCTCTGGGATCTTTTTACTGATTGGCTCTGTGCTTCAGGGAATTCTCCCTGCCTCTGGAAGGGAACTTGTCCCTTCCAAATCTGGAAAGGAAGCCACATATCTTCAGTTTAGATGTTCACGTCTGTGTGTGTGTGTGTGTGTGTGTGTGTGTGTGTGTGTGTGTGTACGCAGTCAGAGAGGGGTGAATGGGGATTGAACCCAGGAGCATCCCAGTATTCTGACCTATACCCCAGCCCCTCTTATTTTTTGTTTTGAAATAAGGTCTCACTAGGTTGATGAGAATCTTGCTGCATTGATAAGGCTGGCCTCAAACCTTGCAATTTTCCTGTCTCAAGCCTCCCAAGTACAACCACCACCAAGCCAAGGTTAGTTTTCATGTCTCTTATGACAGCTTTGTGAGTCACAATGGTGGCCCCAACCCTGACCAAGCTAAGCATTGCACACTTCCCCAGAAGTTCCGCTGGGCCCTGGGTTCAGGAGGCAGCGCCACTTCCGCAGCAGGCTCCCCACTCATGGTGTGTGCCCCCCAGTCAACTGGCCCTTCCAGGTCAAGTCCAAGCTGCCTCTTCTCAAATGCCCCTACCTCACCTGGCTTCCCTCCTCCAACCTCTACCCTCAACACTGCAGAACCACAAAGGCTGGCACTTGACACTGCTCTGCTGTGTTCATGAGGCAGTTTGTCCAGCGCTTATCAGCAGTCGACACACCACAGTCTAACTGGAGGACACAGGAGTGGGAACCTTCACGTCAGCTTCCCTAGGAACGATGGCCAGTACTCTGACTGGAGCTCAGGAAAGAGATCCAAGGGCAAAACAAGTTCAAGGTGTTGGAACCAGGTCTTGGAGGGATATCAGAAAGGAAACTCAAGTCCTTCTTGTACAACATAGCTGTTCAAAGCAGCATAAAAACCTCTCTTTTGGTGGTACTGGGGAATTGAACCCAGGGGCATTTCTACCTCTGAGCTACAACTACAACTCCCAACCTTTATATTTTTTAAACAGAGTCACCTAAGTTGTGAAGGGCCTTGCTAAATTGCTGAAACTGGCTTTAAAACTGTGCTCCTCCTACCTGGGCTTCCCAAGTACTGGGATAGCAGGCACGCGCCCCCATGCCTGGCTGGCATAGACTCATTCCAACTCCCTGAAAGAACAATGGAGCAAAGCGAGAAGCAACGCAGCCTCACCTGCGGAGGTCTACAGCAGCTCAGAGAGGAGGCAGGAAGAATGAGCAGAGGCCTTCAGCAAAGGCTGGCTCTCTCCACCTCCATTCAAAAGTTCATTCATGCTTTTACATTGTACTTATACAATGAACAATAGCCTTGCCAGAATTTAAAAAAATACACATGCCTACACACTTTATGAATCCTCTGATGAAGAATAAGCCAACTTGTTCTCATGCAGAAAGCTTCAAGCAGGATGAAGAAACCGAAATGCATGTGCTCCTCTAATTGCTTCTAACTTCCACCCTCCTGGAAAATAAGGCCCCTGGGAACTGGCACCCACCAGCTCAGGCCAGGTCCTGTGTGACCTCCTGTTCTTGTCCAGTCATTATTCACATTTCAAAAGGAAACAGAACCACATTTTGCATAAGTCAAAGAATAAGCAAATGATGAGAAGAGAAGGTGATGACAGAAGTCTTCCAAATGAAGAATTAGCTGTTCAGCTCAAGGCTGAACACGAAAGGCAAGAAAAAACTAACACACATTGATTGATCTGTACATGCTCTGGGTCATACGCCATCACACATTCTGTCTGCAACCCTGCACAGCTGCCTCTGGCCCAACTGTACAACTGCATGTCCAGACCCTCGAGCAGAGCCTGGCCAGTGATGCATGCCCATAATCTCAGTATTTGGGAGACTGAGACAAAAAAAATGCAGGTTTGAGGCCAGTTTCAGTAATTTAGTGAAACTCTGTTTCAAAATAATAATTAAAAAAAAAAAAAAAACTAAGGGCTGAGGGTGTAGCTCAGTGGTAGAGCACTTGCCTAACATTGTGAGAAGCCCTGGGTTCAAACACCAGTACTGCAAAAAAAAAAAAAAAAAAAAAAAAAAAACTAAAAGGGTTGAGGGTGTGGAATGCCCCTGGGATGATCACCAGTGCCCCCCATAAAAAAAAAAAAAATGCCCTAGAATGTCTGACTCCCATAGCTAAGAGATTCATTCCAACTCCTAGTCACTGAAGAATAGAGGAAGGTTTCAGGCAGAGGGGCTCTGCATATCAACCTATTTTTGTTCTATCCTGTTTTAGCAATAGACTTAGCACCTGTGTCCATGCCCAAGCCCAAGGGCTCCGAGCCTGGCTCACTTTTCTTGCCAGGAGTGGAGTACATTAGGGATGGAGTTCAAAAGCATACCAGACAGAGACAGGAAACCAAGCAGCTTCATTCCTGATAGCCCAAAATGACAGAAGCTAGAAAATTGTCCTCCAAATCAGCCCAGAAAACTGAGGAGCAGGAAAAACAGAGGTAGCCATCAGCAAATGGAAGTTTTCTCAAACACAATTTGACAGGCAAAGCCACAGCCCAAATGTGCCCTCAGGGGGCTGCAGTGGACAGGCAAGCTCACCCACCTGGGCCCTAGATAGCTTTGGAGCACCTGTGGGCAGCCTTGGGGCATGGGGAGAAGCAGGATGGCCAAAGTGCAAGGGGATCAGGGGAACAGTGGAGAGACTGCCTAAACAGGTGGGGAAGGCCAGGTACAGTGGCGCATGCCCATAAACCCAGTACTCAGGAGGCAGAGACAGGAAGATCACAGGTTCAAGGATACCTCGTCAACTTAGCAAGACTCTTTTCAAAATTAAAAATAAAATGGGTTGGGGGTAGAGCTCAGAGGTAGAATGTCTCTGGGTTCAAGCTCCAGTACCAAAACAAAACTAAACAAAAAGCAACCCAAACAGTTGGGGAGGGCAGAAGAAGGTCTCTGAACAGGCCAGGTTGGGGCCTCATTGCCCGGAGAGGAGGGTTAATTCTGTGATGAGTGTTCATATGCCCTCCTCCCACCACTAGCCAATAATTTATCATCCAAACAGAAAGAGTATGATTATCCCAGGACAAGAGACATAAATGGGGACTGTCCCCGGCAAAGCAGACATCTGGACTCCAGAGACATGAGGTCCTCGGGCAGGAACCTCATCCCTGATTCCGCTGCACAGTCCCACACCAAACCTGCTCTCAGTCAAAGTTGGATGAACAATTGATGTGACCACTTTCTCCAGTAATTCTGCTTTGGCAAAAGCAATCATGCATCCTTCCTCCAGGCTGTCTCCAAGGGGCACTGTCAGGCCCCTAGGCAGCAGCTGTGTTCTCATGAAAGGGGATGTGCCTCACTTAATTTAAAACAAAACCAACCGGCCGGTCGTGGTGGTGCACACTTGTAATCCCTGCGCTTGGGAGGCAGAGACAGGAGGATTGCGCAGGTTCGAAGCCAGCCACGCGCGCTGGCTTAGGAGACCCTGTTTCCAAATAAAAATGTAAAAATAGGTCTGGGAGTGTAGCCCGGAGGTAGAAGGGCTTCCAGGAACCCCAGTACCACCACCAAAAAAAAAAAAAAAACCAACAACAAACGCTCTAGAAACAAGCTTTCAGGGAACATCCTCCACACCCCATCAACTGCAGCTCTGCCCTGAAGCCACTCTCCTGCTGCACTCTGTGACCTCACAGACTCCAGAGCTGCAAAAGGCCGGTGTCCATGACACAAGCCCAGAGCCTGCTCCAGGAGGCTGCTCCAACTCTGGCCATCATTCTACAGAGTAATTCAACAAAGACCATCAGACATGAGCAGCAGATGTGCTCTAGTTTAGATGCTCACAGCCACACTGGGGTCAGAACACACAGGACCAGCTGGAAGACTGGGATTTGTTCTAAGTCCTTTCCCTGTTTGAGCCAATTTCTCTGCCCTAAGTTATCCTCAAAGAGGATAAGCAAAAACTCTGGGATCTGTCTCTTTTCTAAGGAGGAAACTGCCCAGAAAACACAGTAAGATTTCCTGTGGGGGTGTTCTGGGGATATGCAGAAACAAGCAGACAACAGGAGCTTGCACCGGGCCTGGAAGGATGTTACACTCTGAGATTGACAACTGTGGGTCCTATTAATGGACCTCCTGCACCCTTCTTAGGTTTCACTGGTTTAATCTGAGCTACCAAAAACTTCTCATGAGCTAGGTGGTGCTGCATGCCTGTAATCAAAGTACTTGGGGGACTGAGACAGGAGGATTGCAGGTTTGGGAGCAGTTTCAGCAATGTAATGAGGCCCTCAGCAACTTAACATGACCCTGTTTCAAAGCAAAAAAATAGGGCTGGGGGTATAGGTCGTAAGTAGAACACTCCAGGGTCCAGTCTCCAGCACCACAATACATACATGCATAATAAAGGCATCATCATTTCAATCCTCTCAAAGTCACTCAACCATTTTCTTGGGACCAATTAGAAAACTAAAAGGGAAAATCAAGGTCCTTAATCTAGCTTGGATCCCAGTTCAGAGCTGAATGACAATTATTCTACAGCATTCCTACAGTTTCCTGTGCAAGGAGCCTGTGTAAAGAAAGAAACAACAGTGACAATGGGGCATGGCCACCACACGCTTCTTAAGGGCGTTTTAAGTCGTCTTCTTTAAACTGTCCCCATTCCTGACATGCTAAGAATGTGTACGCTAATAAATCAGTTCCTCCTTTTTTACAGCACTGAGGATGGAACCAAGGGGCATTCTACCTCCAAGCTACACCCCTCGTCCTATTTTTTATTCTTTGTTTTGAAACAGGGTCTCACTAAGCTGTGAAGGGCTTCACTAAGTAGCTGAGACTGGCCGCGAACTTGCGATCCTCCTGTCTCAGCCTCCCATGTACTGGGATTACAAGCGTGCGCCACCACACCAGACTTTCTCTCTTCTTTTGAACATTTCTGAGATGTTACTGCACTCTTTGACCAAGAAATATTATGGTGGTTGTTACTGTTGGTGGTATCATCATCATCGTGTGTGTGTGTGTGTGTGTGTGTGTGTGTGTGTGTGTGTGAGAGAGAGAGAGAGAGAGAGAGAGAGAGAGAGAGAGAGAGAGAGAGGGAGGGAGGGGGAGAGAGATGGATGGATGCTGAGGATTGGGCCCAAGAGCATTCTGAGCCACAGCCCAACCACGATTTTATTTATTTATTTATTTATTTATTTATTTATTTATTTTTGAAACAGGGTCTCCGTAAGTTGCTTAGGCTGGTCTCGAACCTGTGGTCCTCTTATCTCAGCCTCCCAGTTCTTGGGAAGTAATTATAAGTGTAATTACAGCAAAAATTATATTAATAATAATGATAATAATACATGAATCCTCTCGTTTTTTTTTTTTTTTTTGAGGGTCTACGGATGGAATCCAGGGGCATTGGACCTCCAAACTACACTCTCTGCCCTATTTTTTATTCTTTATTTTGAAACAGAGTATCACTAAGTTGTGGAGGGCCTTATTAAGTAGCTGAGGCTGTCCTCAAACCGCAATTCTCTGGTCTCAGCCTCCTGAATGTTGGGATTACAAGCCACCATGCCCGCCAAATCCTCTCCTATTAAGTGTGACATTTCTCCCTATTAACCTGTAACCACAATTTGAAATACCAACTTAGGCGTCTTTTCAGTACTAAACCCAATGGGGCCAGGTGTGATGTGGGTTACAGGATACAATTTCAGTGAGAAGGAAAATGTTTAGGAGATCTACTATCCAACACAGTGACTAGAGTTAAAAGTGTACTGTATTCCTGAAAAACAGTGACAGTTTAAGTCTTCTACACACACACACACACACACACACACACACACACACACACACGAAACAATGCATGTCAGTTAGCTGGCATAGCCATTCCACGAGGCTGCTTCACCATCAGTACCTCATGATGCATCTGATAAGCATTCGAGTTTCATATGTCAATTGAAAATAAAATAATTTTGGGGTGTGCGTATATGGCACTAGGGGCTGAACCCAGGGGCATTCTATCTCTGAGCTATACCCCCTAGCCCTTTTTATTTTTTATTTTGGAACTGGGACTCACTAAGTTGCTGAGGCTGGCCTTGAACCTTCGATCCTCCTGTCTCAGCCTCCCAAGTGCTGGAATTACAGGTGTGTGCGACAGCACCCAGCTAAAACTAAAAAGACTTTTAATGGGGGACTTTGAAACTAACTGCTTCCAGGTATAGGCATAAAAATGTGTCCGATTCTGAATCTTAGACACCACAAAGTAAGAGAAAAAGTAAGGAAACATGCAGCGACGATGCTCTGCGCCTCTGCGTGCTCTTGTAGGTCAACAGGCAGCACCATCAATCACTGCTGCCCATCACGCCAGGACAAGGGGCTCAAGAGCCACAATGGCTTGTCCCCGGCCAAGCAAGAGGAGAGAGGACCTCACGCAAGTGTTCAAAACACACAAAGTCAGAAAGGAAAGTCTAATGTCCTACTGAGAGAGGAAGGAGAGGAGGGCTTGATACAATTGTAAAGTACACAGCTTCCACCTAGGGGGAAAAAAAAAAGATAGACTTGCGACGGGAAATAATCATAATATAAACTAATCCATGGTACACACTTCACGGGAGAGCCTTACAGGCATATGAAAAGGGTTTACATTGGTCTCAAGATTAAGAAATAAGATTTGGTTAGAGATAAAACTTGCAGATTATAGTGGAAGTTAACAGAAATTCAGCTTTGAAGGGGGAGGGCAGGGTTAAATAATACAGAAAACTAGCTCTAAGCCATAAACAAAATTTGAGCCAGGTGTGGTGGTGCACATCTGTAAGCCCAGTACTTGAGAGACTGAGACAGGAGGATCACAGATTCGAGGCCAGCCTCAGCAAGCAGAGGCTTTCATCAATCTACCGAGAACCTGTTTCAAAATAAAACTAAAAGATAGGTCTCATAGTGTAGGTAAGAGGTAGAATGCTCCTGGATTCAATTCTCAGCACCAAAACAAACAAATAAATAAATAAAACTTTGACCAGCCCATCCATGAGAAAATGAGGAGTGAAGACAAGAACAGTGCAACAGTCCGAGTCACCTATCATTTTCTTAACCAAAGCGCACAGCTCAATGTAGTGAACATGTAGTTCGCCTTCACTAGAAATCTACACTCCAGGCAGAGTCGAATTCCCACCATTACTTTTGTTTCCTTGCTAAAAGATAGAGGAAAGAAAGCCATACGCTCGCCTCCAATGTGCACTGAGAAGATCAATCTCCGGAAGTGGCTGGCAGCTAGGGATGGTCACGGGGACGCTCTCAGAGTTGCTGAGACAGAGCAAGTGGGATCTTTCTAGAGTCTCTGCAATCAGTCGAGGCCGCTCTGTTTTAAGTTGGAAGGTGGGACTCTGAGGTGGCAGAGATGGATCTGGGTTATGGGACTTCCAAACCAGCCTCCTCTAGCCCTGCACATGATCTAATGGGGCAGGGCTTCCACAAAGGAGCCACACTACAGTGGGACCGCAGAAGAAAGTGAAGACAAGTTGCAGGCCGCTCTTGGACACTTCCTGCTTAAATCTGGGATCAGCCATTGCCCCTTGGTGCCCAACTGTGACTAAGAAGTGGCCCTTTCGATTGGTTCTGTGCCCTCCTGACATGACTGGCACGGCTCCCATGGCGTCAGAAGACGCGACATAGAGTGGGTCAGTGCACCAGTCGTGCTTAGATCCGTGAGTTCCTGTGACACTGAAAAGCTCCTTCTGGCCATCTTTGGAGGTTGCAGTAAGCACCAACACGTGTTGTGAGAAGGTAAGGAAAGAATCAAGCAGTCACACTACTTCTCATAGAGAATAGATTTCAGAATAACTAACTGGGAGCCGGGCGTGGTGGCGCACGCTTGTAATCCCCGCGCTTGGGAGGCTGAGACAGGAGGATCGCACAGGTTCGAAGCCAGCCTCAGCTACTTAGTGAGGCTCTCAGCAAATTTAGTGAGACCCTGTTTCCAAATAAAGTATAAAATAGGTCTGGGAGTGTAGCCTAGCAGTAGAAAGCTGCTGGGTTTCATCCCCAGTACTACAAAAAAAAAAAAAAAAAAAAAACCAACTAGACAATAAAGCAAAGTTCTTTATGGAAGAATCACAGCTAAAAGAATAGAAATAAAGGAAATGACAGTGTTTAAAAAAAACTGTCCTATTCTTAAGGCAACTGAGAATAACTGAACAAAGACTAATAGAATACTATTTAGGAACTAGTGGAATTTTTGTTAGAAGTGTGATCATGATATTGCTGAGGCTGGCCTTGAACCTAAGATCCTCCTGCCTCAGCCTCTCAAGTACTGAAATGAAAAGCATGTACCACAGTGCCCTGTCACATTCATTTCATTTAATTATTTTTTTTTTACGGTACTGGGGATTGAACCAGGAATATTCTACTTCTGAACTATACCCCAACTCTATTTTTTACTTTCAAAGAGGATCTCTCTATGTTGCTGAGGCTGGCCTTGAACCTGGATCTTCCTTTCTTAGCCTCTCAAGTACAATGATTATAGGTGTGCATCACCACGCCCAGCTTCTTTTCCTTCTCCTTCTTTCTTTTTTTTGTGGTCCTAGGTGTTAGACCCAGGAGCACCCTACCTCTGAGCTACACAGGGTCTCTTTAGGTTGAAACAGGGTCTCTTTAGGTTGATGACAGTCTCACTACTTGCTGAGAATGTTCTCGAACCTGAGATTTTCCTGTATTAGCCTCTCAAGCACTGGGATAACAAGCATGTGCCACATACCTAGCAGCAGCTTCATTTAAAATTTTAAGAAAGCATTTAGTCTTCGTTAACACATCCTCATAACATACCTACAAAAAAAAATACCTTTGAAAACATATCATCCAAGTCCTTAGACAGTCACTTCACAGCAGCATTTTAGATGTGCCTGATCATTTTATCATATGGCTTTTTTTTTCCCTTTTTACATTTTAATGTTAAAAAGCAACATAGTACAAATGTTGTCGTTAGTATTAAAAAGGATCCAAATTTTCAAGAATGCATTTTTATAAACAATTCTGAAACAAAATGGAAATAGCATCTTGATACATAAAATTTCTGTTAAACAGGATTTTAGAAATTTTAAATCAGAATATGCTAACATTAAATTTTTTTCTAATGTTCAAACAAAAGCACAGCTAGGCATGGTAGCACACGCCTGCAATTCCAGTACTTGGGAGACTGAAACAGCAGGACTATAGGTTCAAGAGAAATGCAACTTAGCAAGACCCTATTTCAAAATAAAAAAGAGCTGGGGGTACGTCTTGGAGGTAGAATGCCCCTGGGTTCAGCCCTAATTTTAAAAATAAAAATAAAAGAACCTGTATGATCTCCATAATAAAATGTGTCCTCATATACATATCCTGGACACTCAGAAAAGTTTAAAATTTCTAAAATGAGTGATAAGTGCAGCACTTAAAATCTTCATAAAATCTTTTCCAAAAAAGAATACTTCCAGTAAACATTTTACCATTTTATCCAACCTATCCATTGATATTTTTGTTCCTAAAAAAGATTTACACAATACTGGTTTTTGTTGTTGTTGGTGGTGGTGGTGGTGGTTTTTGGTGGTACTGGGGTTCCTGGAAGCCCTTCTACCTCCGGGCTACACTCCCAGACCTATTTTTACATTTTTATTTGGAAACAGGGTCTCCTAAGCCAGCGTGCGCTGCTGGCTTCGAATCTGCGCGATCCTCCTGTCTCTGCCTCCCAAGCGCGGGGATTACAAGCATGTGCCACCACGCCTGGCTAATACTGTCATTTTTAATGTAAAAATATTCGTAAAGAGATATTTAACTTCCTGAGAGACTAGTCAGGCACCAAATATGATTCAATGAACAAATTATAAAATTTTAGAATAGTATGTGTACATGTATGTTCAAGCAGGGTAAAACTTAAAAGGGAACGTCACAGAATTTACACTTAAATCCCTAAGTTAAGCACGATGATTTATCCCCAAACTTAACCAATAAGCTTCCTCAAATAGCATGTTGGACTTCTGGGAAGATGGCGACGAAGAAAAGCGGGGCTTACGAGCCCCGCTAACAACCAATCTCTATTACCACAAAATCAGCGCCTTTCATAGCCAGAAAACAACATCAGCAGAGAAACAAAAAATGTAATTTCAAGGGACAGAGAAAAAGAGGGCTGGAAAAATGAGACATCAGAAACCAGACCGCAGTGCTGCAGCCGGAGCCGCGGCGCGAAGCAGCGGGCGCCATTTTCCCTTGCAGCACCAGGCTCCAGAGAGGAAGGGATCTCATAACGGAGCTCAAAGCCAGAGAGGAGATACGCCAGCCTCATGCCCGAGGACACGGCAGCAGTGCCTTCTGCCAGCGGCAGCGGCGAACTCACCGGACAACACCAGACCAACGCACTCAACAGCCCACCAGGCCCCAGAGAGGAGCAGCAGACAGCAAGCCGAGGTGAGCCGCTGCGGATCAGCCGGGAGGAATTCGGCAGATTTCTCGGCACAGGGAGCATCTAAAGCTCCCAGAGGCTGGGCTCAGCACACCCTGCAGGGACTCAGAGCGGAGCTCAAAAACAGAAAAGAAATACACCAGCCTCACGGCCAAGGGCATGGCAGCGGTGCAATATCGCTACTGGCAGCAGCAGCGAATTCACCGAGTCCACAACAGCTCCATCTGTGCACTCAACAACAATGAGTCAAAATGTGGCTCCTAGAGGAGAAATCCCAGTACTGCACTCCCAGGGACTTGACCCAGTGGGGGAGTGGCAGTGGCAGAGATATCACACCATAGTCACAACTCCGCGCAGGAGAATGCCCAACCTGGCACCCCCCCCATTGTCTAAAGCAGCCTCGATTGACTCCCTGGGTCTGAGACTTTGTGATACAACCCAGTGAAGGAGTAGTGGTAATGATACCACAGACTCAAGATCCAGAGCACCTTAAGTAAAGTCGTAGTGACCCAGAGAAGAACCCAGAGAAGGCACAAACTTCCGAAAGCATGGGAAAGAGGAATAACAATGGGGGCAATGAATACCCACAACCCCACAACATCAGAACCCGATAAAACAGAAAATCAGAGATTTCTAGAAGATCAAATCAGGAAAATAACTGTAGAAATAATAGAGTTGTTTCTAAAAGAATTCAGAGAGAGCCAAAAAGAGATAAAGGATGCAATTAATGAAGTAAAGGCCTCAATTCAAAGCACAAACAACCGATTAGACCACATGGAGAATAGAATCTCGCTCCTAGAAGATGATCATTCCAAAAATGAACGCATAGTTTCTAATCTAGAAAAAAATATCCGACAGCAGGAATCTGACATTGAAGAAATATGGGCCCATTTTAAGAGAGCTAACCTAAGAATAATTGGAATAGAGGAGGGAAAAGAAGGTGAAACCAAAGGGATCAACAATCTCTTCAAGGAAGTAATAGCAGAAAATTTTCCAAACATAGAGCAAGAGGTCGATACACAGGTCCAGGAAACTTATAGAACTCCCTTTAGACAAGATCAGAGAAGAGGATCCCCACGCCACATAATTGTCAAAATGACCAATGTGGAAGCCAAACAGAGAATCTTAAAGGCAACAAAAACAAAGGGCCAAGTGACATTCAGAGGCAAACTAATTAGAATCACTCCAGACTTCCCAAACAAAGTCATGAGAGCCAGAAGGGCTTGGAGTAACATATTGCCAACTCTGAAAGAAAACAACTTCCAGCCAAAAATTTCCTACCCAGCAAAACTTTCTATCAAATTAGATGGGGAAATGAGAAGCTTCCATGACAAACAGAAACTGAAGGAATTTATGTCTTCAAAACCAGCGCTAGAGAAAATACTCAGAGATTAACTACAAAGAAGAAATAGGTAACACACACCAGAACCAGAGAAACAAGATTTTCCATCCAACAGTCAACTAAGATTGGTTATCTGTGGAGATTCATTATTTATGTTAGCCTTTTACCTATCACTAAACTGTATTGTTTGCTTTTATTGTTGCTAATTTTTAGGATTTCTAGTTGGAATATTAATATACCTTCAGATATAGCATTTGGAAATATTTTATCCCATTCTATCAGTAACTTTTAACTCTGTTTACATTGTCTTTGGATATACAATATTTTTTTTATTTTTTAGGGAGTTTATTTACCCTTTTGTTGCCTGTGCCATTGAAATCATATCCAAGAAATCACTGCCAATTTCAATGTTGTGAGGTTTTATGACCCAGATTTTCTTCTAAAAGTTTATAGTCTTAAGATATATATTTAGGTCTTTCATCTATTTTGAGTTAATATTTGTATATGTGTTAGGTAAGGGTCCAATTTTATTCTTTTTCATGTAATTATTATTTTTCAACGATATTTAGTTAAAAGATTAGTACTTCCTCCACCAAATGTTCATGGAAACCTTGTCAAAAATAACTTGACAATATATGGAAGAATTTATTTCTAGGCTTTTATTTAACTCCAATGGTTTATATATCTGCCTTTAGAACAGTACTACACTGTTTCAATTATTATATCATTATATGGTTTGAAATCAGAAAATATACATCTTCTAGCTTTGTTCTTCAAGATTGTTTTGGGTCTCTAGAGTCCATATTTCATATCAGGAGAGATTTTTTCTGAAAAATAAATAAATAAATGTATGATAGTTTCACCTAAAAAAAAAAAAAAAAAGAAAAAAATATTCTCTGGTAAGAAAGCAAAAAGAACTATTGAAATGTTATCTTTAAGTCATCAAAAGCTTGGTATCAGACAAATGAAACTGTTATGTGAGATTATCATCGTTAATATTGGATAAATTGCTATAAAACTAGATGTCAACCACTAAGCCATGCATGGGAAGAAGGGATGGGGAGGGAATGGGGTGGGGATTGGGTAGGGGCTAACTGGGTGATGTGTGCATGTATGTCTACAAAAGTATTTTCTTTATACCATTATGATGTATAAATACATTGCACCAATAAAAAATAAATAAATAAATAGAATGTTAATACAACATATCAATGAAAAGTTATATTTTCTAATTTATTAACAAAATACAGATAGCCCTATCAGGTTATCAACTTGGTTGTTTTTTTGTTTATCATACACACCAAAATTTCATTCACTATACAAATTTCTTGCAATACAAAGGGTAACAGAAAATTAAAATATCTGCTTTATATTATAACCACTTTGTACAATTCACACTTCTTAAGCTGCCTAAAATGACTAGAAATTGTGGCATTTTCTTTTGCATAAAACCTTTCCCTCCTCATAAGACCATGAGGCAAAAGGTTATTAATGTAAAAACTGAAACCACAATTCTTCTCTCTTCTGTACTAAACTGTAGCTACAGATTTTAAAAAATATATAAAGAAATGTGGCAACTTGTAAAGCTGCTCTGTATAGTTTTTCAAAATATTTCCAGATCAACTTAGTCAAAAAGGCCTAAAATGACTCCATAAAACAATGTCCTTTAACAACTGTTAGTGTCAAGATAAGCGCCATTTTCCATCTCTACTGCTGTCTCTTCTGTTATCATAGTCATGGCTCCAACCATCATAATTACTATCTTCATAGAAGAAATCATCTCTGCTTCCTCTGTAATGATGGTCGGACCCATGATCACTGTAACGGTGTTCACGGCTATAATGTCTATCTGATAGGTGAGGATGAAAATTCTGTCTGGCTTTATGCTGTGACGAAGGTGTATCTTGGTGCCTCTGGGAGCTTGAAGACTGGTTAAAGTATGATTCTGTGACTGGGCTGATGGTGAAAATCCTGACTGATCCACATGTGGAGAACCAAATTTCCCACCATATGACATCTGTCTCAAAACATTGTTCATCACTGCTTGTCTCTGGTAATTTTCTGGAGAAGAACATGATCTTTGAATTGTCTGTGCTGATGGAGTCATGCTGTCCACAGTCCTTCCATACCTGCGGCTAGGAGATGTGGGGTTGGACTTAAGATTTCCAACATGATGCTGAGGGTATGGCAAACTGACATCCTGTGAAGAATGACTACTTCCTGGTGGAAACGCTCGAAAAGGAATTCCTTGGTAACTTTGGTCTCAAGGCTGCCCACGAATAGAGTGTGGTCAGCCCCTTTGGCAGCCGCCCCCATCGCAACACCGCCCCCTCCCCACAACCAGGCCTCAGGGTCATGGCCCAGGCACCCACTGTGCAGTCTCCTATCATATGGCTTTTTTACAGGGCTGTTAATCTTGGCTGTCAAGACAGGACTGTCAAGACTTAGGGATGCCTAGAAAACTGGTGAGGCGCACTTGTGGGTGTATCTGCAAGGGTGTGTCCAGAGATGATTGGTGTACAGGTCTGTGAACTGAATGCGGAAGACCTGCCCTGCATGTGGGCAGCACTGTCCACAAGGCTCGAGACCCAGATGGATCAGAGTGTGAGGAGGATGGCACCAGGAAGTGCACACCTCGCCCTTCTCAAGTGGGTACACCATTGCTCAAGGCCATCAGACTCCAGATTCATTGGCCTTTGAACACACTGATGTACCTGCAACTCTTTAGGTGCTTGGAGGACTTCAGCCTCAGACGAGGGCCACATCACTGGTCACCTTGTCCTGAGCTCCAGCTTCTTGGACTGCACACCGTTTCCCTGGCTCTCCAGCCTACAGACAGCAGTTAGGGACTATCTGGCCTCTAGCTGTGTAATCCAACCTAATAAGTCTCCTTAAAATTATATATGTTTGTTGATTCTGTTTCTCTGGAGAACTGTGATACATTTATCCTGTCAAATGCCTGTAAAAATTCAGCATTCTTCCAGAACTAGACACTGTGGTAATTCACTTTTTCTTTTGTACTAGAGGTTGAATCAGATGCATTCTACCCCTAAGCTACACCTCTAGTCCTATATTTATTTATTTATGAAACTGGGTCTCACTAAATTGCTGTGGCTGTCCTCCAATTTGCAATCCTCCTGTCTCAGGCTCTTAAGTACTGGGATGACAGGGATGTGCCACCATACCTAGCTGTAATTTTATTATTCAGAGGAATGAAAAGGAATGGTAGGCCATGCTTCCCCACAAGTAGGATTTCTTTACATACAGAATCCCTCATCCTTAGCCAGGTATGGTGACACATATCTGTAATCCCAGTATTTGGGAGGTTGAAATAGGAGGATCTCAGGTTCAAGGACAGCCTCAGCAAGTAGTCAGACTCTCATCAACCTAGTGAGACCCTACTTCAAAATAAAAATAAGACAGGGCTAGAGATGTAGATTGGAGATAGAACACCCCTAGGTTCTACACACACACACACACACACACACACACACACACACACAGAATCCCTCATCCTCTTCAAGCTCCTTTCTTTAAAAATTGAAATATCAGCTGGGTGTGGTGGCACACACTTGTAATCCCTGCACCTGGGAGGCTGAGACAGGAGAATCAAACAGGTTTAAAGCCAGCCTCAGCTACCTAGTGAGGCTTTCAACAACTTAGTGCGACCCTATTTCCAAATAAAATATAAAATAGGTCTGGGAGTGTAGCCCAAAAGTAGAATGCCCCTGGGTTCCACTCCCAGTACCACCAAAAAAATAAATAAATAAATAAATAAATAAATAAATAAATAAATAAAAATTGAACTATCAAGACAGGCGCAGTGGTACACACTTGTAATCCCAGTACTTGGTAGCCTGAGACAGAAGAATTGCACAAGTTCAAAGCCAGCCTCAGCTACTTACTGAGGCTCTCAGCAGCTTAGTGAGACCCTGTTTCCAAATATAATATAAAATAGGTCTGGGCTGGGCGTGGTGGCGCACGCTTCTAATCCCAGCGCTTTGGAGGCTGAGAGAGGAGGATCACACAGGTTCGAAGCTAGCCTCAGCTACTTAGTGAGGCTCTCAGCAACTTAGTAAGACCCTGTTTCTAAATAAAATATAAAACAGGTCTGGGAGTATAGCCCGGAGGTAGAAAAGCCCCTGGGTTCCACCCCAGTACAAATAAATAAATAAGTCTGGAAATGTAACCCAGAGGTAGAAAGCTCCTGGGTTCTATCCTCAGTAACACACACAAAAAAGTTGAAATATCCTTCACAAATCATAAAAAATCATTAATGATTAAAAAATTATCTTTTTATTTTTATTTTATTTATTTATTTGTGTGTGTGTGGTACTGGGGTTCCTGGAAACCTTTCTCCGGGTTACACTCCCAGACCTATTTTATATTTTTATTTGAAAACAGGGTCTCTTAAGCCAGCAAGGCTGGCTTCAAACCAGTGCGATCCTCCTGTCTCTGCCTCCCAAGCGCGGGAATTACAAGCCTGTGCCACCACGCCCGGAAAAATTTATCTTTTTAAAATTTACAATTTCACTCTTTACATGAGATGTCTATGCAGCCCACTCCCACCATCCCTGGCAGCCACTAATGCAACTGTAATTCTTACTATGGCTATTTAATTATAAGAGGAGGTGAATATGTAATAGAGTCACTCATGAGTCAAAGGATCTCCATTTTCTGAACATGCTTGAAGAACATACTTCAAAATCCATGTGTATTATTCCTTATGCATTGAGGAAGATAAACAGGCATTTTTCTCTTAGAGTAATCCTTCTACTCTACAGCAAAAATCAAACAGCCAGCTTTGTCTCTGCTGCTGTAGTGCTAATCAACTCTGAACATTTGGCCATGGTATATTTTACAATCATCTATCTCAAAATTCTAAAGCAAAAAGAAGGAAGAAACAGAAAATCTATACCAATTACTACCAAAATATAAGCTAAATGTAAAAAATAAAAAGCAAAATATAAAAGGAGTAAGGAAGTCATGAAAATATGTTAACTTCATACCAGTATTTGCTCATTTAGCTGGCAAAACTTAGCAAAACAGTTCATGTATTAAACACAGTAACAGCCGGGCGTGGTGGCGTACGCTTGTAATCCCTGCGCTTGGGAGGCAGAGACAGGAGGATCGCGCAGGTTCGAAGCCAGCCTCGCGCACTGGCTAAGGAGACCCTGTTTCCAAATAAAAATGTAAAAATAGGTCTGGGAGTGTAGCCCGGAGGTAGAAGGGCTTCCAGGAACCCCAGTACCACCAAAAAAAAAAAAAAACCCACAGTAACAAATTTGACAGATTTTTTTTTTAAGCAACTAGATAAAAATGTGAACTTTTTCCTACATGTTGAGGGAGAATGAAAAACCTGAATATGCTTAGTGGATCTTTGATCCTAACTGCAATATTCCTTGGTATCACCCATATTTTCCTTTTCCCTTTTTTTTTTTTGTAGGTCTAGAGAAGGAACCCAGGGGCCTCTGAGCTACACCCCCAGTCCTATTTTTCTTTCTTTCTTCCTTTCTTTCTTTCTTTCTTTCTTTCTTTCTTTCTTTCTTTCTTTCTTTCTTTCTTTCTTTCTTTCTTTCTTTCTGGTGGTACTAGGGTTCCTGGAAGCCCTTCTACCTCCGGGCTACACTCCCAGACCTATTTTTACATTTTTTTATTTGGAAACAGGGTCTCCTAAGCCAGCACGCGTGGCTGGCTTCGAACCTGCGAGATCCTCCTGTCTCTGCCTCCCAAGCGCGGGGATTACAAGCATGCGCTACCACGCCCGTCCGTATTCTTTATTTTGAAACATGGTCTCACTGAGTTGCAGAGGGCCACACTAAGTAGCTGAGGCTGTCCGCGAACCGCGATCCTCTGGTCTTAGCTCCCGAATGCTAGGATTACAAGCGGGCGCCACCAGGCCCAGCTATCACTTGTACTTTAACATTAATGTGACCGTGAATCCAAGAGAAAGATTAAGGAATCACTGTTAGCTACTGGTGCAGCTACACCCAACAAAGTCACTGCTTTTTGCAACAAATCCAAATTCCATTTATTTCTTCATAACAGATAATTTATTGTCACTATCAAATTCTTGACAAATGTCTCATGAAAGTGGTTAGAGAAGAAAATTTTAAATTCTGTTTACAAAAATAAAAGGCAAATTGAAAAGCTCTTAAAAATACAAGACAGAGCCAGGCGTGGTGGCACATACTTGTAATCCCAGCATTTGTATGGCTGAGACAGGAGGGTCCGGGTTCAAGAACAGCCTCAGCTACTGTTTAAAAATAAAGAATAAAAAATAGGGCTGGGGGTGTAGCTTGGAGGTAGAATGCTCTGGGTTCCATTCCCAGCACCACACACAAAAAAGTAATAATACTATCATCTATGGTTTCATCAAATAGATTAATACCATTAACATATAGATGAATATCATACTTCACTTGTTTTTGCAGCACTGGAGATTGAACCCAGGGCATTCTACCTCTGAACTATACCTCCAGCCCTATTTTTTATTCTTTATTTTGAAATAGAGTCTCACTAGTTGCAGAGTCTCACTATTTAGCTGAAGCTGGCTGTGAACCTGTGATTCTCAGCTTCCCAGGTACTGGGATTACAAGTGTGCACCACCACGTCCAGCTTCCATACTCCACATGTCTTTCCAGGCTTTTAAAAATACTTTTAGCCGGGCGTTGTGGCGCACGCTTTTAATGCGCACGCTTTTAATCCCCACGCTTGGGAGGCTGAGACAGGAGGATTGCGCAGGTTCAAAGCCAGCCTCAGCTACTTAGTGAGGCTCTCAGAACATAGTGAGACCCTGCTTCCAAATAAAGTCTAAAAAATAGGTCTGGGAGTATAGCCCGGAGGTAGAAAGCCCCTGGGTTCCACCCCCAGTACCGTTAAACAAAAAAAAAAAGAAAAAAAAAAACCCTTTTATTGGTGCATGGTAATTACACATCATATTGAGATTAAAAGTGATACATGCACACACGCACAGCACCTTGTGTGCTTCCCTCTGCATCCCACCCCACTCCCTCTTTTTCCTTCCCCATACCTGTTAGTGAGATTGGTCATGATACCTTCCTATATGGACGTAACAGTACTTGACCGGCTTCTTTCCTCAATCCTTTTTCCCCACCTCCGTCCCTCGATTTTCTTCTACTATTCTACTGGTCTCATTTATCTGACATCCCCTGTGCTTCCCATTTCCTCTCCAGCTTCCATAATCAAAGTATGACTTTTTTTTTTTCCCAAGTACTGGGGGTTGAACCTAATGGCATTCTTCCTCTGAACTACACTCCCAGCCCTATTTTTTGTTCTTTATTTTTAAAACAGGGTCTCAGTAAGTTGCAGAGGGCCTCACTACTGGCTGCAAACCTATGATCCTCCTGTCTCAGCCTACCAAGTACTGGGATTACAAGCGTGCGCCACCATGCCCAGCTGATTCTTTTTTTGAGGGAGGCTACTAGAGACTGAACCTGGGCTGGGGGGCATTCTATACCCTCAGCTTGGTTTTATTTTTCATTCTGAAACAAGGTCTAAGTTGTTGAGGCTCGTCTTAAACCTGTGATCCTCTAGTCTCAGCCTTGCAATTTCTGGTGCATGTCATCCTTGTGCTGGGGCCATGCCAATCTTCTCTGTATTGTTACAATTTTAGTATATGGGCTACCCAAAGAGAGCACTATTTAACTTTCTACAACTGGCTGCTCTTAGCATAATAATCTCTAGTTCCATTATTTCCCTGCAACAACATACTTTTGTTCTTTATGGCTGAGTGAGATTCCACTGTATGCAAATACCACCTTTTTCTTTTGTTTTGTTTTTTGTGGTACTGAGGACAGAACCCAGTGACATTCTACTTCAGAGCTACATCCTCAGCCCTATTTTATTCTTTTATTGTAAAACAAGGTCTAAGTTGCAGAGGGCCTCTCTAAGTTGCTGAGGCTGACTGCGAACCTGTGATTCTTCTGTCTCAGCCTCCCAAGCCCAGCTATACTACCTTTGAGCATTCATGTGTTAATAGACACCTAGGTTAGTTCCAGAAGGTGGCTATTATAAACTGTGCTGCCATAAACAGAGTATGTACACATCGCTAAACTGTTCTTTTGAAATACTAAGGAGTGATACAGCCGGCTCATATGGTCGTTCTATTCCCAGTCTTTCTGTGGGTACGAGGAACTGAATCCACGAATCTCTACCGCTGAACTACACTCTCAGCCATATTTATTTTTATTTTGAGAAAGGGCCTCACTATGTTGCTAGGGTGGTTTCCAACTTAAGATCCTCCTGCCCCAGCCTCACAAGTCACTGGGATTACAGGGCTGTGCCACTGCCCCCTGGGATCCAGACCACCTTTTCCACATATTTGCACAGAGCTGAAATTTTTCTATATATAAGCCTTGTACCTGCCTTGTTCGTTTCAGATTATTAGCATTTCCCCATATCACTGAAAACTCTTTATAACCCCTTCTGCTGCAGAACACATCATCATCTGGATAATCGAATGAAATACTTACACACATGTGTCTATCTCATGTTTTCCTAATGCTGTCATTTCAGGTGAAAGCTATTATTTCTTTTCTCAAGTGATTTAACTCATCATTCACATCTTTCTTTCATGGACACACACACACACACACACACACACACACGCACGCACGCATAGAGGCCACACAACTTGGTCCCGAAGGACTTGGTTATTTTCATGCCATTGTAATGCAGAGTCACTGCCAAAAGCCACATTCCTGTCTGAGGAAAAAATATCACCCATATCATTAGGGCTTTGGAACGAACAAACAATGAGCCATAAATTCTTCAAGCCACTTAGAAATTAAAAGCCATGCCCTCCATCAGTCAAAAAGCATTCTGTCTTAACTTAAAGGTACAATCAGATCCATCTCCTGACCTCTAATACCAAAAAAACGTGGAGGGAAGATTCATTTTGTTTACGTGTGTGTCACTTTGGCAATGGCTCTTCTACTGCTGACCTTGAATTTCTAATCCAGATTCTCCCAGGAAGCCCAGACTCCCACTAGTGATTCTGAAACAGGAAGGATCTCAGGTGTTATTAAATACACAGTTCCTGCACTTGCTTCTCTCCCTCCCAAGAGTCCCTTTTGTTCTTCAGGAAGAAACAAGTATGTGTTGTCTTCCTAAACATGTTTCTGAGTAATCGAGATCATTCTTCTGGCTGTTCAAGTACAGTGCTGGTCCGCCTCAACTCCTTGATGTCAAAGGATGCTCTCTGACTCCCAGGCCAGGGCCCAATCTCAGTAACAAGAGGTTGCTGTTACTCTTCCAAGCATCTGCCAGACTCTTCTTATTCCTTCTATTGAAAATTTAAACTCACTACCCATTGTGAATAACCTAGCAGGAAATCCGACTTCTTTGATTATTTTATGCCCTACACAATGTGACTACAGAGCAAAGATGTGGCTGAACGAGGTCCCAATGGCTTTGACTAGCTACAGGCTTCTAGTCCAATGCAGACTGTGCCCTCCAGAAAACATCACTTAATCTGAAAGCATCTGGAAACTGGGTTGAGATCGATGAACAATGTACATATAAGCACCCGACACAGGAGTTAGACACATAGCTATGGTGTTTTGAGAGCTCCTTCCCCACCAGCTCAGTGCCTTTCTTTTTTGGAGAGAGGGGTACTGTGGATTGAACCTACGGGTATTCTACCTCTGAGTTATACCCCAAGCCTCATTTAAAAAATTTTTTTTAGTTTGAAACTGGGTCTCACTAAGTTGTTGAGAGTCTCACTGAATTGTGGGGGCTGGCCTTGAATTTAATCTTTCTGTCTTGGCCTTATAAATACTGGTATTACAGGCATGTACCACCACAAATGGCTCTCCCCAGCCATTTTATTTTTTATTTTTTATTTTTGAAATGGTTTTGCTATTTCAAAAGTAAATTGCTGAAGCTATACTGGAACCTGCGGTCCTCCTGTCTCGGCCTCCCAAGTCCTGGGATTGCAGGTATGCATTCCCGTGAGATGGTTTCTTCACAGTGCACAGCTTCTGTGACCCTTCACTCAGCAAAACCTGCAGAGTAAACGTTCTAATTTACTTTTGGCTTTACTCAGGCAAAACATCTTCCCTTTTTTGGCCGGGCATGGTGGCGCACACTTGTAATCCCCTCGCTTGGGAGGCTAAGACAGGAGGATCACACAGGTTTGAAGCCAGCCTCAGCTACTTCATGAGGCTCTCAGCAACTTAGTTTCCAAATAAAGTATAAAATAGGTCTGGAGTATAGCCCAGAGGTAGAAAGCCTCTGGGTTCCACCTCCAGTACCACCAAAAAATAAAAATAAAAATAAAAATAAATAAATAAATAAATAAATAAATAAAAGAGTGTACATCAAAGCTAGAATGCCCCATCCAAGGTGGTTCTTATTCTTGCTGTTTTTTGGTCACTTTCATCTCACTGTTACGGTCAGAATGTTTGCGTTCCCCTAAAGTTCACATTTGAACTTAACCTCAATGTGATAGCATTAGACAGGGGGCCTTCCGAAAGTGATTAAGTCATGAGGGCAGAACCCTTCTGAATGTGGTTAATGGTTTCATAAGAGGGCTGAAGAGAACTAGCTAGGCCCCTTCTACCATCCCAGCAGGCAAGACACAGTGTTCATCTCCTCCAGAGAATACAGTGATTGGCACCTTACTGAAAGCAGAAATTAGGCCCACACCAGACATTGAACCTGGCAGCAGCACCCTGATCTTGGGCTCAGTCAAGATCGGGACTATTCCAGAGCTGTACGAACTACATTCTTGTTATTATAAATTACTGTTGTGAGCATATGAAATATATGCCAGAAGTATTATGAGAATAAGAAATATATGTCAGAAATGTTGTGAGTATATGAAATATACATCAGAATATGGGTGTAGTGTAGAGTAGGAACAAATGAACTAGCCAGATATGCGAGAAGAATGGGGCAGAAGAGGGCGTAATCAACACTCACAGGGCATAACCAATGGGAAGACGAGATAACGTCACATCCACAGGGTGTAACCAATGGAAGGTGAAGTAATCTCAACTCACGGTATAACTGACCAGGCAAGTGGCCATATGAGTGGCTCTGACCTACCCACCGTTTATGAGGCTGAACATTGGCCAGGGCACTCTCTGGTAGCTGTCAGACTCATTCCTCTAGATGACGGTCAGGCTCAACCCCATCTGATTCCCTGGACTCAAGCACCTGCACCTCAACCACTGGCAACCGCTGTGACTGTGATCCTGAACCTTGGTTACCCGCGGAGACCCGTCTTATTTCAGGTAACCAAATGCTATCTGGCTAGTGGCTTAGTTAGAGAAGGATGGGAGTGTTATGAGCATTGTGTGAATTAATATACTGAGGATTCAGGATTTGTTAAAGACATTAAGTGTGACCTATCATCCTCACCACTATGTCTCTAAGAACTCATAACAATGACCTAGTCTGCAATTTTGTTACAGTAGCAGGATCACTTGATCATTTTTGTTTTGTTTTGTTTTGTTGGTGGTACTGAGGTTCCTGGAAACCCTTCTACCTCTGGGCTACACTCCCAGACCTATTTTATACTTTTATTTGGAAACAGGGTCTCTTAAGCCAGCAAGGGAGGCTGGTTTCGAACCTGCATAATCCTCTTGTCTCTGCCTCCCAAGCACCGGGATTACAAGTGTACGCCACCACACCCGGCCACTTTTGTTTTTAATAAGTTTTCCAACACTGAAAATTTTGCAGGATTCCAAGTTTCACTTAGATAATTACTAAAACTATAGCATGTACAGTGAGTAACTTAAAGCCTTTCTCCAGCCTGAGTTGAGAGCAACTACCTCAAGCTTAGACAGATATGACTTATGTTTTTCTTTGGAGAGGTAAGGGAGAATGAATGGCCCACCCCATGCATTCTATGCAAATGCCACACACACAGATGGTGCCATATCTGTTTCCATGAGTTTCCTTTGACAAAAGGGGGGCGGGGGGGTAGGGTGTGTATCCCACGCCCACGTAAGTGCAAGTGCTTGCACATTTAAAAGCACTGAGACATGGCCCAGCAACGTACATGGGCTATGCTGCACAGACAGAGCCTGCGCCCCCTCAGCCCCATCCCAACAAAAGAGCCTCTGCAAAGCCACTTCATCCTCTGCAGCCTCACCCCGCATGCTCTCCTAAACATCCACTGCTTGGATGTTTAAGAACATTTATTTTTATTTTCCCAAAAATTTGACCTTCACTTTTAACTTATTATTAACTCTTATTAGTTATGCAAGCTAATGGGTAGTTTAAGGATAATTTAAATCCATGAAAAGTAACCAAAGACAAGCAGTGACAGTGTGGGACCAACAACAAAGAAATGAAGAACAACTATCACACTGGACACTAAAGATCACAGAGCTAATGAGTACGCAGCAGGACTATGCAAGAACCCTTCCTATAGAAGCACTCTTCTACCCTCACTACTGCCTATAAGGACTATGGTGTCCCCATTTTACAGATGAAAAATCAAGGCATAATGACACAAATTGGCTTAGTACCACACAGCAAGCAATGGAAGGAGACACAGAAGTGTGAGCTCTAGCCTAACAAGAAGTGCTGCTCCAAATCCAAGTTCTTGACTCTTCCATTATAACTGCTTTAGAGCTGGAGCTGCCTTCAAAGAAAAGAGGAGAAAGAGGAGTGCCAGCTGGGAACAGTACAATGTGCTTTCCAAATATCTGCAGCTTAGGAGCATTTCCCAGCAGGTTCCAAAACATAATACCTGGAATGGTCACAGGAAAGTCATGATTTCAGAGGCTATGAAGGTAAAGAAAGAAATTGCCAAAGTAAGATTTAGAACACAGCTGCACAAAGTATATTAGCTTTCCTTTGTTGGTGTCCCCATTTCCAGGGCTTGCCTCCCCTTCCCTAAGATGCAACCAGTTTTGGAGTTGAAGGAGGAAAAAAATCAATTCATCAGTTTTCCAAACAAAAGGGATCAGATCTCGGTCTATAAAAATAAATCTTTCTACAAAGACACTCAAGGTTACTCTTAAGAATAGATTTCAGCCCTGCATGGTGGCACACACCTGTAATCTCAGTACCTGTGAGGCTGAGACAGTAGGACTGCAGGTTCAAGGCCAGCCTCAGCAATTTAGCACCAAGCTGATTCAAATAAAAAAATCGAGCCAGGTGTGGTGGCACACACTGGTAATCTCAGTACCTGGGAGGCTGAGACAGGAGGACTGCATGTTCGAGAATAGTCTCAGAAAGTAGTAAAACTCTTATCAACCTAGTGAGACCCTGTTTCCAAATAAAAGTTAAAAACTAGGCTGAGGGTGTAGCTTGGAGGTAGAATGCCCCTGGTTTCAATCCTAATACTACCAGAAGCAGCAGCAGCAGCAGGAGAAGAAAGGAAGGAAAAAGAAGGAAGAAGAGCTGTGAATTTCCAGTGCCCACCCCCACCTGTGTTTCCAGGCCCTGGAGTCAAAATCCTGCTCGTTCATTTTCTCTGAAGAGCTGCATGCTGAAGCCCCCAGCCCCACATAATGCTGACAGCGAAGACCTTGGCTTTCTCCCACCTGCTCTGAACACACTTGACTCTGCACGTCCACTGATCCTGTCCAAAATACATTATCTCAGGGGAGGAAAGACCTGGCCCCCAGGGAAATAAATAAAATGGACCCGGACCTGGAAGGAAAGAGGAACACAAAGAATCCTGTTCCCAGAACAGGGTGGCGAGGCCACGTCCAATTGCTCAACGGTCCACATACATTTTCTTACAACTGGTCCCGAGGTGTTTGCTTCTGCTTGGTGCTGATCACCGTGGTTTTCGACTCACAACAGAGGCATCTGTCTTGCTAAGTCACAAGGAAACTCACCTCTTGTCCCACAGGACAGCACCACAAGGAAGCCTGAGGGAGTGGACAGCCTTCGACAGGGTCTGTCCCCTGGTGGCAGCACCAGTGGACTGCCAAGAAAGGGAAGGGGAGGGAAGGGACTTAACCTGAATCCAATCATCTCCTCTGGCTCTCGTCCTCAAAAGGACACAAGGCAGAGAAATAAACCCTCAATGAAAGCCAAGGTTGGGAGCGGCAAGGGAAGCTGAGTAATATCACTTTTACCTGCCCACAAGTTTCCTTTCTGCTCATTAAAGCACTCAATCCAAGGGTAATACTGGATCTGTAAGGAAGCTTGGGAGAGTAACCCTCCCACAGCCTGCGGATACCACTGCCCAGAAAGGGAGGCACAGGGAAGAAAGGGAGGCTGCCCAGAACCTCTGCAGTGTATTCCTTTTATTTACTTAGTTATGGGGGGTGGTTACTGGGAATTGAATCCAGGGGCATTTTACCTCTGAGCTACGCTACCAGCCCTTTGTTTTTGGTTTTATTTTGAAACAGGGTCTTGCCCAGTTGCTGAGGCTGGCCTCAAGCCTGCAAACCTGTCTTAGCCTCCCAGGTCCCGGGATTACAGGTGTGTGCCACCATACCTTTGGATTCCTCTGGCCCTACTGAATCCACCTTTCTGTCAATGTCTCTCCTACTAAGTACACTCTAATATTTTTTTCATCGACAACATTTCCATGGACGATACACTGAGTGACTTCCTACCCCGTGCCATGTGATTATACACTGCCTTTCCACACGCCCTCCAGTCAGACCGTGGGGACCTTTGAGGAAGACATAGGACTCTAAGTTAAAAGAGAACCCAGAAAATTCAAGGCAGTGTGGCCTGGGCCTTGAGACACGGGAACACAGGAGTGAAGTCCACATATAGTAGATTCAGTGCCCCTAGCAATCTGGGCACTGGCCATTCTGTGTCAGGGAAGGGACAGTGCCCATCTTTTCTCCACTGTACACCAGCTCCTGGTACAACATCTGGAACGTGGTAAGTGTTTAGTGTTAAGTGTCCCATAAAAACCCTCATTTAAGTCCTAGAAATCTTCATTATCATTACTGTCACCTCAAACAAGTTACCTAACTTCTTTCAGCATCAGTCTTTTCATCTACAAAACAGAAATAATGCCTACCTCACACAGTACATAGTAGATTGTCCTAGCCATAGGCTATCATTATTATTCCACAGTAGTAAAGGCACGTCTGTAATCACTTGTCAAAAACTCTACAGGGACTGGGCATGGTGGTGCACAACTGTAATATCCGTACTCGGGAGGCTGAGACAGGAAGGCCACTGGTTCAAAGCTTGCCTCAGAAACTTAGCAAAACCCTCAGCAACTTGGTGAGACCCCTTTTCAAAAGGAAAAATAAAATAGGGCTGGCAATGTAGCTTGGAGGCAGAATCTTCATGAGTTCAATCACCAGTACCACAAACAAAAACAAAACCAAAACAAAAAACTCTAGAGGAGCTGGGCATGGTGGCACACATCTATAATCCCAGTACTTGGGAGGCTGAGACAAGAGGTTTACAGTTCCAGGGTAGTCTCAGCAACTTAGTAAGACTTGGTTTCAAAATAAAAAAATAAAAATGGCTAGGGATGTAGCTTGGAAGTAGAATGCTCCTGGGGTTGAACCTCAGCACCAAAAAAAAAAAAAAAAAAAAAAAAGGTACAAGTGCTCGTGCTGGTAAGGGTAATAGTACAGCTGGGCATGGCTGAGCTGCGGGGAGAATGAAGCTGGCAGAAGGGCCTGAGGAAGCTGCAGGGCCTCTTGCCTTGTTCCAGGTACCACAGCCTCGGCAGCCACTGTAGGACAGATCGCTCTTAGTCTTTAATCCACTCTAACCCACAGGAAAAGGGAAGAGGAAAACAGGGTGACTAGAGGAACACATGGCATCTATCTTGCCATCTTCCCCTGTCTTCAAGTTTTAAATCAAGGAAAACAGGAGACCAGATCTCCTAGGGCAGCCTTATTCCATTTAGGGAAGAGAAGGTATCTTCATTTTCAATGTCCAAGTAAAACAAAGAAGACATCTTATAAATGAGAAGAGAATCTTGTCTCCTTCCAGGTCTTCATGCTCGCTATGTGACAGCCTCCCCGCATGGTGGCCTGTGGCGTGGCCCTGGTGGTGTTCTGGATGGGCACATATTTAAGTAACCAATCCCTCAACCCTCGAGATGACATCTACCGGCCAAGAAGGCCAGCTCACTATAGATAATCCAGGTTAGCAGATTTCAAATTGATTCCTGTAGAGTGTGAGGGTCTCACTAAGTTACGGAGTGCCTCACTAAGTAGCCAAGGCTGTTCGTGAACTGTGATCCTTTGGTCTCAGCCTCCCAAATGCTGGGACCACCACGCCCGGCTCCTCTTTTTTATTTTATTTATTTATTTATTTTTGGTGGCACTGGGGTTCCTGTAAACCCCTCTACCTCCAGGCTACACTCCCAGACCTATTTTATATTTTTAAGGGTCTCTTAAGTCAGCAAGGCTGGCTTTGAACCTGTGCGATCCTCCTGTCCCCGCCTCCTACCTGTTTCCTCCACCTCCGACCCTGTTTCAAAATAAAGAATAAGCAGGAATGGTGGCGCACACATGTAATCTCAGCACTTGGGAGGCTGAGACAGGAGGATCGCACAGGTTCATAGCCATCCTCAGCTACTTAGTGAGGCTCTCAACAACTTAGTGAGACCTTATTTCCAAATAAAGTATAAAATAGGTCTGGGAGTATATATAGCCTGGAGGTAGAAAAGCCCCCTGGGTTCCACCCCCAGTACCACACACACACACACACACACACACCAACAACCTGTGAAAATAAAGAATAAAAAATAGGGCAGGGGGTGTAGCTCAGAGGTCAAATGTCCCTGGGTTACATCCCCAGACCCCCCCAAAAAAACAAATAAACAAGTAAAGCTAAAATGCACTTAAGACTGAATGAAAAATCTCAAGGTGAAATTAAGAAAAAGGTGAAAGAGAAGCCTAACAGGTAAGCTTCTAGATTTCAAGAGAGAAACCAGCAGCACTTGCTGAGTCCATGATGCACACGGCCAGTGTTTGTTGAGCACACACCATGTTCCAGGTCTGGGCTCCAGGTGGGAACAAGGCAGGCTATCACAAAGAACACAGACACGGGGCAGCTCAGCACGTGTGAGAGCGGAGCCACAGACCTGGCCCCCGGTGTAAGCTGCCTGTACCAAGCAATTAGCTCATCTAACCTCTGCACTGCACAAACAGGTTCACTGAACTAACCGCAGTTACAAGCCAGCTGATAACAAACCCTGTCTTCCTGGTTTGACTTGTCACCAAACTTCTTTACCTAAGAGTTACTTCTCAACGGGCGAAGTCTTAATCTTTTGCTCCTTTACACATGTTATTCTGGAAAAAGTACCCAATCTCCAAATTCCTCCAGGCAGTGTTACTCCTTTACTCTTCTAGCTTCCCACAGAACTCTGTTTCTGTTACACACACTGTACTTGTAAGACACCACAACCACCTGTGTGTTTCTCTATTCCCCACTGGCTACGAACTCCCTGAAGACAAGAACCACGTGTTGCTAACAACTATTAATGAATGGCCAGGCATTCAAAACATGACAGGCATGTGACAGCTTTATACCCACTCTCTTTAGTGCTCCTAAGAGCTCACTTATCCAATGGTACAGATGTGGAGACTGAGGCTTGGAGAGGATACAGAGGCCCCCAGAGTGAACCACACTCTACAGATCACTACTTAACATCCATATTACCCCAGCCCTTGCCCAAGATCCTCCTTCCTGTCAGGAGTCTGAGTCTGTTCAAGTGTCCTCCCTCCTTCCCATGGCCACATGCGCCACTCAGAGAGGCTGGAATCCTTCCTGAGACCAACAGGGTAGGCAGTAGGTAGACAGCAAGCAAGGGTGCCCGTTCCACTTCCAAAGGTGCTGGAGTGGGTAGGCAGAGCCACCTGATAATGTGAGGTACACAAGGTCTGTTGGTAGCTTCAGAGCAAGGCCTCCTCCCACGTAAGAGACACAAGACAGTTTCCTTTCCTAGACATTGCCTTACCTACTTGAGGGCTTATCTGAGATACTCAATTTCCTTATACTAACTGTAAGTCAACTGAAGCTATCTTCAGCTACTGTCAACCAAAAGCATCTTAATTTGGATATAGAAAAAGCATGGAGCCATGGCTTGAACACAAACAAGACGACTTCACAGCCCTCAATGAACATTCTGAGCCCTCCCAACACTGTGCCATCTGGCAACAGTGACTGACCTTAAGAAGCACTTGGTGACTTTGGCCAAATGAACAAACAGACAAGCAAAACAGGATTTTAGTTTCACTATTCAAAGACAGGCAGGGTCAATTTTATATTCAGCCGTAAACACAAGAGGGCTCTACGTAAGATCTGGAACAAGTACCAAGGCTCCCTGCTCCAAGGTAAGAGTGAGGGTTAGTGTATTTGGAAAACAGAGGATATACCAGAGCCAATGAAGGAATACTGGTCTCTAAGTCCAAACCAATATCAGAAGACTGGGTCAATGAATAAAGGCACCAAAGACTCAGTTTCTGTATCCCCTTTTACAAATCCTACAGCACCGACCACACTCATGCAAATTCTCCCACTCTTCTTCCATATCAACCTTGTTCCAAAGAGGCAACCCTCAAACTAAAAGATAATTGATCAGGGCAGGTGGAGGAAGGGACTGAGAGAAAACCTCTTAAGCACTTCATTAGTAAAAGCTGAGTCACTGAACTGAGAAAGTGGTCAACCTTCACAACTCATCTGGGCCAGGGGATGACACCCTCACTGCACTCCCAATGCACATGTATAGCCTTAACCATTAACTCTGAAGGATGTCCTCTGTGCCACTACACATGAGTCAAAGAAGAGTCCTTAGCTGTCTGTTGGCACACAGCTGTAATTCCAGTACTTGGGAGGCTGAGACAGGAGGACCATGGGTTCAAAGTGAGCCTCAGCAACTTAGTAAGGCCCTCTTTCAAACTAAAACACAGAATAGGGGTAGGGGTATAGTTCAGAGGTAGTACAAACCTGGGTTCAATCCCCAGTACCCCCCCCCCAAAAAAAAGTCCTTGACAACCACACAATTTCTGAACGTGAGGAGAAGACTCACAATAGTGACTGAAAGGAGGACTCATAATAGTAACCTAAGGAGAGGATTTCGCAACAGCAACCTGAGGGGAGGACTCACAATAGTGACCTAAGGGAAGGACCTCACAACACTGATCTGAAGGGAGGGCCTCACAACAGTGACCAAAAGGGAGGACTCACAACAGTGACCTGAAGGGAGGACTCATAATAGTAACCTGAGGAGAGGACTTCACAACAGCAACCTGAGGGGGGAACTCACAACAGTGACCTAAGGGAAGGACCTCACAACAGTGACCTGAGGGGAGAACTTTACAACAGTGAACTAAGGAGAGGACTTCTCAACAATGAGTGAGGGGAGGACTTTATAACAATGACCTGAGAAGACGACTTCTCATCAGTGACCTGAAGGCAGGACTCACAACAGTGACCTGAAGGGAGGACCTCATAATAAGGACCTGAAAGCAGACTTTACAACAGTGAACTAAGGGGGGACTTCACAATGTCTGAGGGGAGGACTCAAACCAGTGATTTGAGGGGAAGACTTTCCAACAATGACCTGAGGGGAGGACTCACAATAGTGACCTTAAGGGAAGACTCACAACAGTGGCCTAAGAGGAGAACTTTCCAACAATGACCTAAAGGGAGGTCTCACACAGTGACCTAAACGAAGGACCTCAAAACAGTGACATGAGGGGAGGACTCATAACAGTGATCTGAAGGGAAGACTTCACAATAGTGACCCAAGGGAAGATCTCACAACAGCGATCTGAGGGGAGGACTCACAATAGCGACCTGAGGGGAGGACTCAAAACAGTGACTTGAGGGAAGAAATCACAATAAGTGACCTAAAGGTAAGATATACAACAGTGACCCAAGGGGAGGACTTCACAACAGTGACCTGAGGGGAGGGGAAGACTCACAACAGTGACCTGAGGGGAGGAATTCACAAGAGCAAACTAAGGGGAGGACTCACAATAATGATCTGAGGAGAGGAATTCACAACAGTGACCTGAGGGGAGGACTTACAACAGTGACCTGAGGGGAGGATTTACAACTGTGAACTAAGGGGAAGACTCACAACAATGATCTGAGGAGAGGACTTGACAACAGTGACCTGAGGGGAGTACTTCACCACAGTGACCTGAGGGAAGGACTTGACAACAGTGACCTGAGGGGAGGACTTCACAATAGTAACCTGAGAGGAGGACCTGACAACAGTGACCTGAGGGGAGGACTTACAACAGTGACCTGAGGGGAGGACTTCACAACAGTGACCTGAGAGTAGGACTCACAACAGTGATCTGAGGGGAAGACCTCAAAACAGTGACCTGAGGGGAGGACTTCACAATAGTGAATTGAGGGGAGGACTTCACAATAGTAAACTGAGGGGAGGACTTCATAATGGTGACCTGAGGGGAGGACTTTAAAACAGTGAATTGAGGGGAGGACTCACAACAATAATCTGAGGGGAGGACTCACAACAACATCCATGTACCGTTGGATGCTCCACATACTGTTGTCAATTTGATCCCTAAGAGAAGAGTCCCGCAGATACTTGCTACTTGTGAAGGGCCATTCACCAGGATCTCCTAACCCACCTGCTACAAGACACATGGACACTTTAACTCAAGGCTGTAAACACAAAAGTTCTCCTGATCTCTTCACTTGGCCTTTTCTGAAAAGGCTTAAGAACAAGGATTTTTTTTTAAATTTCAAGAAGAATAAAAAAAATCAAAGGACTTGCTCTAGAATCAGTATACAAAGGCCAGAACCTGGTGTGTATGTCTTATTGGAAGCAAAAGACTCATGCTGATGGCTCCCACAAGATTTTTTTAGGGACCAATTTTGGTCTACCAAGGCAGCACAGCCACTTTAAAGAGTGCCTTCCAAATCACAGTTTATGATCCGGGCATGGTGGCACATGCTTATAATCCCAGCACTTGGGAGGCTGAGCCAGTAGGATTGCACAGGTTCGAAGCCAGCCTCAGCTACTTAGTGAGGCTCTCAGCAACTTAGTGAGACCCTGTTTCCAAATAAAATACAAAATAGACCTGAGAGTGTAGCCCAGGGGTAGAAATCCCCTAGATTCCATCCCCACTACCACAAAAAAAAAAAAAAAAAAAAATCACAGCTTACCTTGTAATTGCTAGAGTTCACCCAAGAGGTAGCGAGCCCATCCACAAGCTTATCCAACACAGTCTGGTCATGCTCAAGGTCAGCAGACTTCTGTTTGTCTGAGAAGTAATCTATAAGTTCCTGGCCAACCTGCAGTCGTTTCCCCACATCCTTCTGCAACACCTGGGCCAGGCAGGACTCCGTGCGAAGCTCCATGGTGGAGTTCCAGTCCAGATCCAGTGGCAGCTAGAGGGCAGTCGGGCTGCCTCTCTCCCGGCAGCTGCACCCGGGAGGCTGCCTCTTTGTTGGCTGAAGGTTCTTACTAAGAGCCTGTGTTTCAAAGCTGCAATCCCGGGAATGGCAGCAATGCACCATGTGTGTGTGAAGAGCAGCTGGTAGATATTAAAAGTCCAATTTAAATAACTGGTAGGAGATAGAAGAGAGAGTGGCAGGGCAATGTTCTACTCCTGGGTCTGAAATACTTCATAATTCAGCAGTCCATTCTGAAAAAAATAAAGAAAGACACATCAGCACAGATAACACAACACTCAATGTTGCGAAACATGAAATCAAGACAAAGCAACCCATGCTGCAGAGCCATTCACAATCATAAGAGTGCGGAGCAGGAGCGCTTGGCAGCCACACTGGAATAACATAATTATTATTTTTATCAGAAGAACACTGAAGCCCAAGGAAGAAAGCCAATGAGCCAGGCAGTTGGTAGACTGATATTTTTCACTATTTCCCAGCTTGTAAAGGCACCAGTCAGAAAAACAATTTCCTGCTTTAGCTCACATGTATATTTGTAGCTTAATTTTGCTTCCCACCAAAACCCTAATGTTCCTCTATGTCTGAATCACTGGGTCATTACTGCAGCTTCTTTTGTTTTGGGGTTTTTTTATTTTTGCGTTGTTTTGGTAATGGAGGTTGAGCCCAGAGGCACTTTCCTGCCAAGCTACACCCCCCATCACCCTATTCTATTTTATTAAGGTATTTTAGGGGGAAAACAAGGTCTTGCTAAGTTGTTGAGGAACCTCACCAAGTTGCTGAGTCTGGCTTCCAACCTGCAATCCTGCTGCCTCAGCCTTCCAAGTCCTGGGATGCCACCATACCTGGTTATTTACTGCAGTTTTTATCGCATTACTCTTCTTCCAAACAACTAGGTACCAGAAATGTGGCAGGCTCCACAGACACATCATTAACCAAAGTGGCCAGCTTGGTCAAATTGACAAAGGCAGTACTCACATCACACGCACTCAATGGCTCTACAATGGGGTGAGTAGGAGGAAGCCCCTGCCACTTCATCTCCAACAAAGAAAAAGAGAGAAACAAAAGAAAAAGGGCAGCCTGGTGTGGTGATACACGCCTGTGACCCCAGTACTTTGGGGCTGAGACAGGAGGATCACAGGTTTGGAGCCAGCCTCAGCAACTTAGCAAGGCCTTTCACAACTGAGAGAGACCTATTTCACAACACAAAATAAAATAGGGCAGGCAGGGGTGTACCTCCAAGGTAGAATGCCCCTGGTTTAGTCCCCAGTACCACGGGGGAGGGGGGGGAGGAAATGGAAAGAAACAGAAAAGAAGAGGCGCTATTCAGATCAGTTATCAACACAGTATTTTCAGCAGCAATACCACCATTTGGGTCTGGTGTTTTCCTATAAAATCTGATCTCAAAATCATGTTTGGGAAAAGTTCCAAAACTATGGAGTTGTTTGTTTTGTGAAACTAGGGAATCAAACCCAGGCCTTGTGCATGCTGGGCAAGCTCTCTATACTAATAAGCTAACCTTTTTTTGTTTATTTATGGTGTTGGGGAGTGAACTCAGCCAAGGGCATTCTACCTCTGAGCTATATCCCCAGTCCCATTTTATTTTTCTTATTTTGAAACAGGGTCTCAATAAGTTGGCTGCAAACCTGTGAACCTCCTGTCCTGTCTCAACCTCCCAAGTACTGGGATTACAGGCATGTGCTGCCACACCTGGCCGAATCATAAACTTCTGGTATCAGCAAGACTCACATTAAGTCAAGTCATGTAACAAGGCACACCTTCCTTCCACAGTTCGCTTAGTGATCACCTATCTTCTGCATCCTGCTTCTACCATGCTAAGGTCTGGGGAGGAAAGACATTTGATAGACTCACTACCTGACAGAGTACACCTCCCTTAAACTGAGGAGATTTCTGCTTCCAGGTAGTTTGCACATCCTGGAAGTGGGCCTGCCTTGGCAGGGAAGGCCGTTAAAGACCAAAAAAAGGACATTACCTTCCTTCTGCTTTCAGCTCTTATGCCAGACTAAAGAAGTAATCAGTAATAGAGGAAAACTGGAGAAACTAACAGAATCTTTTCTTTCTATACCCAATCCCAGTCCCCAAAACCAAACCAAACAATCATCAGGTGTGTGGTGAATTGAAATGCCATAGACTTGGTGTTACTCCTTCCAGGCCCAGATGGCATGTGAGTCCCCTCCTGCAGAGACCTGAGAGTGAGCACGCAGCATGCACCCTTGGGACGCTCCCCTGGGGCTGTCTTGGTTGAGGAAGCTGGCCTAGCCTACTTCAGCAAGGACAACCCACAGGCACAACCACAACCAAAGCAGTGACCCACTCCCGAGGTCATTGGACATTCCATCATCTGACACTACCACCAGCAAGTCAAGGGAACAAGCAGACCTCCCGGCCCACAGGCGTGACGATCCACATTTCACTGCTATCTTAAGCACAGACTTTGTGGTGACTTATTACAGATAGCTGACACACTCCTTCCCTGAAAACCACCTTTCATCCCCAATGAAAAGAATCTCATATATTTTACTCCCTCAAGGAAACTAACTAAACAGACACTCATCAATATTAATGCTGATAATGACATTTTAAGCATCTATGCGAGGTGTCAGGTTATATGCTACATGGCTTATACATATTACCTATAATTCATCAATCAACTCTAAAAAGTAGGTATTAACATTCCAACTTCATAGATAAAGAAATTGGGGTAAAGTATGGGTACAAAATTTCCAAGGTACATGCATGGCCAACATGCCTTATCCCTCCTTCAACCCCTTAAAATGAGAAATCTGGCCTAGTTCTGTTCTGACCCAGGGAAAGGAGTCCAGACGTCATGCTTAGCTAGGAAGCAACAGGCAAAAAAGTAAAGGCTCCATTCCCTAAGTAAAGATCCATTCTTCCAGCTCTCTCTCCATGGTGACTTCCTTAATATGAAGCAGGCACAATGGGAGGTTGAGACAGAAGGATCAAAGATACCAGGACAGAAGCACAATTTAACTTAGAAAGACCCTGTTTCAAAATAAAAAACAAGCCAGGTGTGCGGTGCATGTCTATAATCCCAGCACTTGGGAAACAGACACTATGATCGCAGGTTTGTGACCAGCCTCAGCAACTCAGCAAGGCCCTCCTGTAACTTAGTGAGACCCTGTTTAAAGATAAAAAAAATAGAGGTGAAGCTCAGAAACAGAATGTCCCTGGGTTCAATCCCCAGTGTACAAAAAACAAAATAGGGCTAAGGGTGTAGCTCAGAGGTAGAGCGCCCACAGGTTCAATCCCCAGTACCACAAAAAAAGAAAACAAAACAAAAACAAAAATGGCAGGTAACTAGTCATTCTTATTCTTACTGAAGTGGTTTGGGATACCTCTTCTCCATGCTTTAGCATGTCTTTTCCATGTTTACTTCAAAGGAATTCAGAGAATATACATAGTTCCAAATTCACAAGGTAAAAGAGTACAAAGGCCACCTTCCCACCCCAGTTCCCCCATCACCCAGCTTCCCTCTCTAAAAACAAGTAGTAAAGCTAGCGTTACTAGTAGACTAGCTTAACTAGTATCCTTTGGAAATATTTTTAGTTTCCCAAGCAAATAAATACTGTATGTTTTCTCCTCCCTGTATCTCCAGGAAGTCTCCCAAGCATTCACAATAATCATAAAAATACAAATCAGAAATAAAAAATAGAAAAAACTACATAGGGAAAGAATTTTTATAAAAATTTCATATTTAAAAATGCAGAAAATTTAGAAAGTAAATCAGAGAAAGACAAAGGAGAAGTTGTTGATGTGAGATGAGAAGAAAGAAGGACTTGAAAAAGAAAAGGAGAACGCCCATCTCCTTTCTGTCTTCCCACATCCTAGCCAGGCTCACACTACAGAGTGAAACAAGAAAGCTGGGGTCTGAAGTGGCTATACCAAGTGGCCACAGAGGGCATCTATGTCTCAGCTGACTAAAAACGAGGACTATGATGTATAAGACATATGGAAGGCACTGGAATACAGATTCAGCCCCTCCCCACAATTAGCTTATGAACAAATGCAGCCACTGTTTACAACCTTGGAAGTAAGTTCTGTAATTATTATGCAAGAAAGCAGTGCTTGGCAGTCACCTATGCCCAATACTTGAAAGGCAAAGACAAGAGGATTACAGGTTCCAGGACAGCCTCAGCAAATAGCGAGACTCTCATCAACCTAGTGAGAATCTGTTTCCAAATAAAAATAAAGTAGGGCTGGGGGGTGTAACTTGGAAGTAAAATGCCCCTAGGTTCAATGCCCAGTACCACAAAAATAAATAAAAGTTAAAAAAAAATTAGCTCCTGTCAGCTGGGCATGGTTGGCAAATGCCAGTAATCCCAGTATTTGGAAGAGTGAGAAGAATCCCAAGTTCAAGGCCAGACTCAGCATCCTAGGGAGACTGTTTCAAAATTAAAAAAAAAAAAAAGAAAAAAAAAAGAGCTGGGCATGGTGGCACATGCTTGTAATCCCAGAGCTTGGGAGGCTGAGACAGGAGGATTGCACAGGTTCAAGGCCAGCCTCAGCTACTTAGTGAGACTCTGTTTCCAAATAAAAAAAATATAAAATAGATCTGGGAGTGTAGCCTGTCTCAGGCGCACTATTTTATTTTACTTTTTTTTTTTTTTTTTTTTGCAGTACTGGGGATGGAACCCAGGGGCATCCTAACTTCAAGCTATATCCCCAGCCCTATTGTGTGTGTGTGGGGGGGGGGGGGGATACAGGGGATGGAACCCAGGGGCATTCTACCTCTGAGAGACACCCCCAGCTCTATTTTTTATCCTTTATTTTGAAACAGGGTCTCGCTGAGTTGCAAAGGGCCTCACTAAGTAGCTGAGGCTGGCTTCAAACCTACGCAATCCTCCTGTCTCAACTTCCCACATGCTGAGATTACACTACCATGCCCGGCTCTTTTTTTTTTTTTTTTTTTTTTTTTTGGTACTGGCGGGCTACACTCCCAGACCTTTTTTTTTTTTTAATTTTTATTTTTATTTGGAAACAGGATCTCTTACACCAGCACTGCTGGCTTTGAACCTACACGATCCTCCTGTCTCCACCTCCCAAGCGCAGAGATTACAAGCATGTGCCACCACGCCCAGCTCCTATTTTTTATTCTTTATTTTGAAACAGGGTCTCACTAAGTTGTGGAGGGCCTCATTAAGTAGTAGCCGAGGTTGTCCTCGAACTTTTTTTTTTTTTTTTGAGCAGGTCTTACTAAATTGCTGAGGGCCTCACTAACTTGGTTAAGCTAGCCTGGAACTTGTGATCCTGTCTCAGCCTCACAAGTATTGGGATTACAGGTATATGCCACTGTTCCTGGCCTGGGTTTTGTTTGTTCCAAAAGGTACTGCATTTATCCATTTCTGACTTATTTTCCTATCTTCAAAAATAATAATGCTGCTGGCCTGATGTGCATGCCTGTAATCCCAGTACTTGGGAGTCTGAGACAGGAGAATCTCAGGTTCAAGAACAGCCTCAGCAACGTGACCAGACCCTCAGCAATGTTGCAGTTGCAGACTTTATAGTTGGTTCGATCCCAACCTTCACTTCTGTTATGTTCATAGTTCTCTATTAATAGTGTGCCTGAAGGCAGGCATGGTGGCACATGCTTCTAATCCCAGCATTTGGGAGGCTGAAATGGGAGGATCCAGGTTCATGGCCAGCCTTAGTTACTTAGTGAGGCCCTTTACAACTCAGTGAGACCCTGTTTCAAAATAAAGAATAAAAAATGGGCTGGGGGTATAGCTCCAAGATAGAATGTCCCTGGGTTCCATCCTCAGTACTGAAAAAAAATTTTTTTTTAATTTTGAGATAAAATCTTGCTAAATTGTCCAGGCTGGTCTTGAACTCACAACTCTCCTCCCTCAGATTCCCAAGTAGCTGTGATTACAGGTATGCACCATTGCATCCAGCTCTGCCTAAGTTTTTAAAGCTTTAAAACTTTGGGGCAATAATTGAAAACCACATCTGCCTGGTCCCAAAGCCTGTGATCTTTCCACTATACTATTGCTTCACTGGAAGTACAAAGCATGGGTACTTATTAATTGTTTAACATGAAAATTATACGTAACTACTGCATGTGGGACAACACAAGTACAGAACTAAGAAACAAGAAGGCAAACAAGGTAGTGGCACATGTACTTGGAGTACATGTACAAATAGTACTTGGGAGCCTCAGACAGGAGGATCACAGGTCTGAGGACAGCCACAGCAAGCAGTGAGACTTGCATCAACTCAGGGAGACCGTTTCAAAACAAACAAACAACAAAAAAAAAAAAAAAAAAACAGGGCTGGAGTATAGCTAGGAGGCAGAATGCCCTTGGGTCAAATCCCTAGTAAAACACACACACACACACACACACACACACACACACAGAAAATACAATTTAGCCAGGCATGGTGACACATGCCTGTAATCCCAATACTTGGGAGGCTAACACAAGAGGATTGCAGGTTCAAAGACAGCCTCAATTGTGAGGCTCTCAGCCATTTAATGAGACCCTCAGCAACTCCACAAGATACTGTTTCCAAATAAAATATAAAATAGGGCTGAAGGTATAGCTCAGAGACACAACACCCTTGGGTTCAATCCTCAGTGCCACAAACAAATACACAAAGGAAGTACAGTTTAAATTATCAGTACCAGTTAATCAATAACCACACTGAGAATCTCCCAGAAAAATATATGGAAAGCAAGTACAATATTAGCAAAATTTACTCATGCTAAGTAAAAGCTCCGTGTTTCTGTTACTAATACAATCTTTTTTTTTTTTTTTTTGCATTAGACAGTTTTGGGTCTAAAATAAAGAGAAGCATACTGCCAATACCCTGCCCACAGGAAGTCTCTGTTCTGTTTTACCTGTTCCTTCTGTTCTTTTCCCTCCCACACCCCCAATCACATACATTCAACAACAGGCTTACTATGCTAGTGACCAAAATCACAGCAAGTAAACCCTAATCAAAATGCCCAGAAAGAAAAACAGGTAAGCGCCCATGGTTGCAAGTCTTAGACCAGAAGTCTGCCGGAGGTGCTATGGGTAGCCCAACAAGGAAGAGAAAATGCAAGGATGGAGTGTCATGCCTCTCCCAGGGACATACAGCTCAGCTCTCCAGCCCTGCTTCTGCCCCTCACACCCTCTGCTGTAGACAGCATCCCAGCTGCCCTGGCTCCCTCCCGACCCCTTTTCATCTTCCAGGCGGCCTCATCCACCACTTGGATGACATCATCCCTCCTTTCTGCCTCTCAGCCCTTTAACCTTCAACCTTGCAGTCACCAGCGATCTCTCCTTCGCTACTGGCTTGTTACTAGCTTTTTATTAACATCTGTTATATTGCCTATTCTAAAAAGGCCCTCCTGCCGGGCGCAAGCTTGTAATCCCCAAGCTTGGGAGGCGGAGACAGGAGGATCAGCAGGTTCGAAGCCAGCCTCACTGGCTTAAGAGACCCTGTTTCCAAATAAAAATAGAAAAATAGGTCTGGGAGTGTAGCACGGAAGTAAAAGAGTTTCCAGGAACCCCAGTACCACCAAAAATAAAAAAAATAAAAAGTAAAAAATAAAATAATAAAATAAAAAGGCCCTCTTGGCTGGGTGCAGTGGCACATGCCTAGAAGCCCAGCTACCTGAGAGTCTGAGGCAGGAGAATCACAAATCTGAGCCAGCCTGGGCAACTTAGCAAGACCCTTTTTCAAAAATAAATAAATAAGGCTGAGTAGCTGAGTGCTTACCAAGCATGTGCAAGGCCCCCAGTATTGTAAACAAAAGGAGGGGAGCCCTTTGGAGCTGGCACACCTTCCATCAACGACACACACAGCAGTAAAGCTGCCTTAAGCAACTATCCACACAGCCGACTCCTCTGAGGCACTTCCTCTACTCTCTTCAGGGTCCCCAAGGACTGGCCTGCTGGCAAGCTCTACTGTACTTAACAACTCCACCTCTCAGCACTAGCCTAAAGTCGACCACCCCTCCCTCTGGTAAAATTCCCCACTCAGGAAAAACAAATAATCTGCCTTCTGGCTACTTCTCTGGTTGCATCTACTCAAATTTCTTTAAACAACTCTACCCACTAGAGAAAGATTCTACTTACATAGTGTTCTGTAATACTAGACACTAAGAAGTCTGAAAATCATTCTTCAAAAGTTCAGAAATGGCCGGGTGTGGTGGCGCACGCTTGTAATCCCAGCATTTAGGAGGCTGAGACTGGAGGATCACAGTTCACAGACAGCCTCAGCTACTTAGACCCTTTGTAACTCAGTGAGACCTTGTTTCAAAATAAAGAATAAAACTAGGGCTGATGGTGTAGCTCGGAGGTAGAATGCCCTGGGTTCCATTCTCAGTACAGAAAAAAAAAGTTCAGAAATGACCAGTCAAGCATGAGTAAAAGAAGATCCAACAGCTAATTTATAGCACCAAAATATCAGAAACATGTATAAATTATCTTTAAAGCTGCAAAATTAAGCCAGGTGTGGTGGTGCATGCTGGTAATCCCAGCATTTGGGAAGCTGAGAGAGGAGGATCACGGTGGTTCAAGGCCAGCCTCAGCTACTACTTAGTGAGGCCCTTTGCAATCCAGTGAGACCCTGTTTCAAAATAAAGAGTCGAGTGTGGTGACGCACACTTGTAATCCCAGTGTTCGGGAGGCTGAGACAGGGGATCACGGTTCGTGGCTAGCCTCAGCTACTTAGTGAGGTCATCTGCAATTCGTGGCTAGCTTCAGCTACTTAGTGAGGTCATCTTCAACTTGGTGAGACCCTCTTTTTTTTTTGCAGGTCTGGGGCTGGAATCCAGAGGCATTTGACCTCCAAGCTACAACCCCTGCCCATTTTTTTTTTTTTTTTTTTGAAACAGGGTCTCACTGAGTTGTGACGGGCCTCACTAAGTAGCTGAGGCTATCGGCGAACAGTGATCCTCCTGTCTCAGCCTCCCGAATGCTAGGATTACAAGCATGTGCCACCACGCCCGGCTAGACCCTCTTTTAAAAAAATGAAGAATAAAAAAATAGGGCTGGGGTGTAGCTTGAAGGTAGAATGCCCCTGGGTTCTATCCCCAGTACTACGAAAGGGAGGGAGGGAGGGAGGGAAAGGGAAGGGAAGGGAAGGGAAGGGAAGGGAAGGGAAGGGAAGGGAGGAAAGGGGTGTTGCTCTGAGGTAGAATGTCCCTGGGTTCCATCTCAAGTACAAAAATTAAGTTCTGGTGTTCTTTTGCACAGTAGAGTGACTACAGATTAAAAAAAAAAAAAAAGGAGACAGTCTATTAAAAAAAACTAAAAGAAATGTTTTCACCACAAAGAAATGATAAATGTCTTGAGATAGATACACCTACCCTGATTCTAACATTTGAACATAATATAATGAAACATAACATTTGAACATAGCCACACTGAAAAGCAGGTAAGATGTTAGCAAAATTTATGTACAGTCAGTAAAAGTAACATTGTCTGGTTTGGGTACTTCCTTAATAATTTGAAAGAAATTATGAAAATTTTGTGTTAATTCATTAAACATTTGGTGGAAATCACTAAATGTGAGGTATCAGATACTGGGCTTTGTGAGATGATTCTGATTAATTCAATTTCCTTCTTACTGATCTACTCAGACTTTTTAGTGTGTGTGTGTGTGTGTGTGTGTGTGTGTGTGTGTGTGAATTTCACTGTCTTTCTAGGAATGCCTTTATTCCATCTAGATTTTCTTATCTGAAAATAACTTATTTGTGCCGAGCATGGTGGTGCACACCTGTAATTACAGTACTTAGGAGGATTGCGTAGGTTTGAAGTCAGCCTCAGCTACTCAGCAACATAGTAGTGAGACCCTGTTTCCAAATAAAATATAAAATAGGTCTGGGAATATAGCCCTGAGGTAGAAAGTCCCTGGGTTAAAAACAACAACAACTTAGTTGTAATATAATTATCCTAACATTCTCACCACTGTAAGATCAGTAGTTATATCTTTTCTTTCATTCTTGTGCCTTTTAATTCCTTGGTCAAACTGATTTTTCAATTTTATCTTTGTAAAAAACCAGTTTTTACTATTGAGTCCCTCTTTGTTTTTCCCCATCACTTTTACTTATTTCCAATCTAGTCTTTATATTATTATTTTTTTCCTTCTGCTTGCTCAGGGTTTGGTGTCTTTTTTTACTCATTTCTTAAGGTCAAAGGTTAGGTTATTAAGACTTTTCTTTTTTTATAAAACATTACTGCTTCTGCTGCATCCCCCAACTGAGGGCATGTTGTTTTGTCTTTTTTTTGGCATGGAGCACAGCTGCTATTCAGTAAACATGTATTCTTTTTTGAGGTGGGAAAGTAATGGGGATTACTGCACCCCAGGGCACTCTAGCACTGAAGTACACCCCTAATCTTATTTTTAATTGTGAACTATGATCTTGCTAAATTGCTGGCCTCGAACTAAGAATTCTCCTGTCTCAAGCCTCCCAAATACTAGGATTACAGGAGTGTGCCACCACACCTGGCTATAAAAACATTTATTGAGTGACAGGGTTTTGTTTAGCTGTTGTAAAAAAAAATACATAAGATTTACCATTCGAGCCATTCTAAATGCACAGACGAAGGCTAGGGCAGTAGCCCAGTGACAGAGCACTTGCCTAGCATGCACAAGGCCCTGGGTTTGATCCCCAGCACCTCCAAAATATTAAACTTAAAACACTGAAGACACAAGCCAGAGGAAGGTACTGTACTTTGCATTTTTACCTCATAGTATTTGTTTGTTTATTTTTGCAGTACTAAGGATTGAACCTATACTCCCAGCCCTATTTTTTATTCTTTATTTCAAACCAGGGTCTCACTAAGTTGCTGAGAGTCTCACTAAATAGCTGAGGCTGGCCACGAACCCAAGTACTGGGATTAATTATAAGCATGTGCCACCACGCCTGGTTTACCCCAGGGTATTTTCCAAATTCCCTTGTGATTTCATCTTTCAGAGACTACTGATTTATTTCAATGTATTTGTAAATTTCCTTCTATTATCAATATTTAATTTCATTCCACTATAACCTGAGATCATAGTATATATGATTTCCAACCTTTTACATTTACTGAAGCTCATTTTTTGACATAAAATATGATAAATCTTGGAGATGCCCATATGTCCTTGAAAATAATGTGCATTCATTCCATAGTTATTGACTGAGGTGCTCTGTAGATGTCTGTCCCTTAATGACCTCTAGACCACGTTAAAGAAAGTTATCTAAATCTTAAAGTTTTTCATTTTATTCCCCACTTTTTATACTGATTATTGGTTCTAAACATATAGAAAACTTTTATTATAACTTTTTACTTTAAAGCTCTCACCTTTAAAAATAAAAATTCAGTTTCTACCACAATATGAAGAGTTCATTTCTAGCAGCAAAATCTGCTACAATTAAGCAGGAAGAAACATGCCTGTTAGCTTGAGAGATTTTCTAAGACATTTCTAAACAGGAAAATCCCCAGACTTATGTGAATGAGAAGAGAGAGCATTTGATATGTCACTTGATCGTGTGACAGCTGACACACTATCCCAAATTTCCCAAGGGAACGGATTATACCCAGCTGAAAAAAAAAAAAAACTATTAAGTACTGGGTATTTAATGTAAGACAGAAGGTATAAGAAGTCAAGGATATAAAAGCAGGAGAGGCTTTTCTCTGTTACTAAATTTAAAAAAGGTCAAGCTATGAAGAAGCAATAGCTTGCAATATGGCTTTTTCAGTACTTGGGAGGCTGAGATAGAAAGATCACAGGTTCATGGTCAGCCTAAGCTACTTAAGTAGTGAGGCCCTCAATAACTTAGTGAGACCCTGTTTCAAAATAAAGAATTAAAATAGGGCTGAGGTTGAAAGGCTTCAATCCTCATTTTGGGGGGAGGAGAATAAAAAAAAAACTATTTAAAATAAGAATGGTAGCCAGGCATGGTGGCGCAAGCTTGTAATCCCCGTGTTTGGGAGGCTGAGACAGGAGGATCGCACAGGTTCGAAGCCAGCCTCAGCAACTTAGCGAGGCTCTCAGCAATTTAGTGAGACCCTGTTTCCAAATAAAATATAAAATGGGTCTGGGAGTATAGCCTGGAGGTAGAAAGCCTCTGAGTTCCACCCCAGTACCACACATAAATAAATAAATAAATAAATAAATAAATAAATAAAATAAGAACGGTGAGCCAGACTTGGTGGCACAGACCTATAATCCCAGTACTTAGGAGGCTGAGACAAGAGGATCACAGGTTCAAGGCCAACCTCAGCAACTTAGTAATGCTCTCTGCCAGTTAGTGAGATGCTGTTTCAAAACAAAAAATAAAAAGGGTCTGGGTGTAGCTCAGAGGTCTGCCTCTCTTCAATCTCCAGTACCACCAAAGAAAGAAGGAAGGAAGGAAGGAAGGAAGGAAGGAAGGAAGGAAGGAAGAAAGAGAGAGAGAGAGAGAGAGAGAGAAAGAAGGAAAAAGGAAAGAAGAAGAAGGGGGGGGGACTGGGGGTGTGGCTCATTGTTAGAGTGCCTACTTAGCATCCATGAGCTCCTAGCCTTGATCCTTGGCACTGCCAAATAAATAAATAGATGAAATGAGCACAGCTACTTCACATTTGAAACAGCACTTTCCCATTCATTCCACAATCATACATATACCAATTTGTCTATCCCAGCACCCTCTTACCCTATGTTGGGGACCCACAAAGAGCACAACACTTATTCCCATATGCAGCCTTAGGAGTGTGGCCTGCAACCTTCAGTTTAAAAGGTTCAGTACTGGCAGGGCGTGATGCTGCACACTTGAAATCCCAGTACTTGGGAGACTGAGACAGGACAATGGCAGGTTCACAGCCAGCCTCAGTTACTTAGTGAGGCCTTCTGCAACTTAGTAAGAGCATGTTTCAAAAATAAAGGGAAAAAAAAAATAAGGCTGGGGGCATAGCTCGGAGGCAGAATGCCCGTGTTCAGTTTCCAGTACAGGAAAAAAAAAGTTCATTATTTCTCCCATGCCAATGGTGAGTGAAAGGTATGACCAAGAATGAGGGGAGGAAGGGGGGGACAGGGAAATGAAGGGAAACAGAGGAGGAGAAAAATCAGATATACATAACCACTGAGGTTACCAGGTAAAGAATAAATGAGAACTCGCTGTATTATTCTTGCAACTAATTGTGAATGTATAATTATTTGAAAATGAAAAGCTAAAAATCTAGCAAGAAGCCAGGGATGCTGGTTCATGTCTGTAATCCCAGGATTTGGGAAGCTGAGAAAGGAGGATTGCAGGTTTACGGCCAGCCTCAGCAACTTAGTGAGACCCTATTTTAAAAATAAATAAATAAATAACAAGGGAAAGGGGTGGGGTGGAGCTTGGAGGTAGAATGCCCCTGCAATCAAATTACCAGTAAAATTGGGGCAGGAATCTGACTATAAATACTTAAGAGATTATCATCTGAGGACAGAAAGAAATGGGAGGAGGAGGAAGAGAATGAAGAGACAATGAGGACAACAATGAAAACAACCAGGACAAATTATTTTAGTGGGCATGGTAGTATATAATGTAATCCCAGTACTTGGGAGGCTGAGTTAGGGGGATCAAAGGTTCGAGGCCAGCCTCAGTAACTTAGTGAGACTATTTTTCAAAATAAAAGGGCTGTGGTATAATTCAGAGGTATAATACCCCTGAATTCAATTTGTGGTACTACCAAAAAGAAGAGAAAACAAGAAAAAAGTCTACAGATACACATGTCAAGCCAGATGTGGTAGTGTACACCTGTAATCCCAGTACTTGGAAGACTGAGACAGGATTGCAGGTTCAAGGACAGCTTCAGCAAGTAATGAGACTCCCAGCAACTTAGTAAAATCCCATTTCAAAATAAAAATAAAATAAATATGGCTTGGGTTAGAGCTCAGAGGTAGAATGCACCTGAGTTTAATCCCCAGTAAAACACACACACACACACACACACACACACACACACACACACACACACACTATGCATGATGTAGACAGGTTCTTGGTCCTGTTTTCCTAAATTCACTGGATACCTAACATGTCAGCTGCTCTGTCAAGACACTGCCCTCATGAGCTCAGGCACCCTGGCAAAACAACGTGTAAAGAGGAATTCCACAGCAATCAATGCCTTAAGATGCTTTCCTGCCAGATTCACTCTTCTGATGACTCCGCAGGAAACAGGCACTGCGATGACTACACCCAATAGTGACACAGTGAAGAGTGCCACTGGGCCCAGCTCTATCCGTGGCGTTCCACAGAAGGAAAAGGCAAGCTTTGCCATATGTCCCTCACCCTCCAAGCCCAAGTCTCCTCCGTCCAGTGCTCCAGCAAGCCTCATGCTGAGGACAGAATGTCATGGACCCAGAAAACCTGCAGTCACACAGCCTTCGAGGACACAGAGCACTGGGCAAGGTGCAGGGAAAACCGGGGAGAGGCTTTAGAGATGCGCTGACTCACTTGGCACATCCTTCAATGCAATCCAAGTAAGTGAGTAGAGAAAAGTCACTCGCAACCCCAGCTGAGCAACGCGAAGACCACAGAAAACAGCCTCATCTATGCTACCCACCCTCAGTCAGGCGTTTAAAGCACGTATCCAGTACTGTCAAGTCTGCACTTTACTAAAGATTGTACTTAGCAGAGAAACTTTGCTAGATATCTCAGATAAACTATAATAATAATAATAATAATATACTTCTATTAGCTAAAAATATTTTTTTTATACTGGAGACTGAACCCTAAGGTGTTCTACCTTTGAGCTACTCCAGCTCTTTCTTTTATTTTGAAACAGGGTCTCACTAAGGCAGAGGGTCTTGCTAAGTTGTTGAGGATGGAACCTGGGATCCAACTATCTCAGCCTCCCAAATAATGAGATTACAGGTGTGCACCACCATTCCCAGTTCTTAAAATGACATCTTTAGCCAGGTGCAGTAACGCATACTTGTAATCCCAGCATTTGGGAGGCTGAGCCTGGAGGATCACGGTTCGCAGACAGCCTCGGCTACTTAGTGAGGTCCTTTGCAACTCAGTGAGACCTTGTTTCAAAATAAAGAATAAAATATAGGGCTGGGGTGTAGCATGGAGGTAGAATGCCCCTGGGTTCCATCCCCAGTCTCACACACACACACACACACACACACACACACACACACACACACACACCCTAGCCATCACTCGAGTCCTGCATTTAAACAAAAGGATCAGTTTTCTTCTGTGTACATAGGGTGCTTTATTCTCCTGAGTGACACATGATAAGGTGGGCTGGGTTTGGGCCAAAGTCCCCATATGTACAGAACTGAATAAAGTGGGTCTCTGAGCAGAAGTTTTATTTGCCTCGATGTAAATGGAGTGGGGAGGATGGACGTGGCCATTAGAACCAGAGACGAGTTCAGTCCTGTGCCGGTTCTGGCCTGGAATGTGGGGAGATAAAGCAGCTCTCGGGGCGGTCACTTCCAGGCAGGAGATGCCTGCTGCGCTTGGAGGGCTTTCTGAACCACATCTAACCACTCGGCGTCCAGTATCTCCCGCGCCCAGGCAGGAACGCCCGGCACAGGCAGGCTTACCCCAGCCATTGTCCTTTTCACCAGGTCTCCGGGTTCTGGGTGCAGGGGAACAGAGCTGTGGCTGCTCAAGGCTGGGGCTCTCTCCTCATCTTCATCCTCACTCTCTAGGGGTGGATCTGGCAGATGGAGGCCAGGGCCTGGATCTTATCCTGGATGTCAGCAACTACATCTTCTCCATCCCCCACTGGTGCCAGCTCCACCTCCTCTTGTTCAGGATCTTGGTTTAAGGGCTGGTATGAGTAACCAGCTGGGCCTGCCCCTATTTCCTCCTGCTCCTCCTCGGGTTCTTCGCCGCTCCAATCCCCGGTGCCTTCTGTAGGGCCCTGATGTGGCCCCAGTTATTCAGTCTGATTGGGGAAGATACACCCATGGTGTCTCCCCTTAGAACTACTGCTGCCATCTGGGCAGAGGCGCCTGACAAAAGCCCGGAGGCCCAAGCGGCACCTGACAAATGGCCCAGCTGCGGCTCCCAGCCTCCCCGCCTGCACCGAGCCTCGGCGCCAGTGTTCCCGCGCGCCTCACCCTCCCAAAAGGATCAATCAAGAGTGTGACCGAATACAATCAAATCTTGTTTTAATATACTGCTGATGAAAAAAGAACTTCATAACTAGAATAATTTGGCAGCATTCATCAATAACCTTTCAATAATCTTTCTTTTTTTTTTTTTTTTTTTTGTGGTACTGGGGTTCCTGGAAGCCCTTCTACCTCCGGGCTACACTCCCAGACCTATTTTTACATTTTTTATTTGGAAACAGGGTCTCCTAAACCAGCGCGCGTGGCTGGCTTCGAACCTGCGCGATCCTCCTGTCTCTGCCTCCCAAGTGCGGGGATTACAAGCGTGCGCCACCACGCCCGGCATCAATAATCTTTCAATACATCATTTTGTGTGTGTGTGTGTAGCCCCAGGGATTGAACCCAGAGGCATTTTACCTCTGAGCTAAACTCCTATCCCAATTTTATTTCTTATTTGGAAACAGGGTATCAATAAGTTGTGGGGGGTTTCACTTAAGTTGTCAAGGCTGGCTTCGAACCTGCAATCCTCCTGTCTCAGCCTCCCAAATACTAGGATTATAAACATGTGCCACCATGCTGGCCTCAATAGGTCTTTTGATCCAACAAGTCCAAATCTAAGGAATAATTTGTCCAGTATGCTAAAATGTAAACAAAGTTCATTTCTTCTCTTCATATAATTTTTTTCGCAGTACTTAAGATGGAACCCAGGGGCATTCTACCTCCAAATTACACCCCAGCCCTTCTTTTTTATTCTTTATTTTGAAACAGGGTTCCACTGAGTTGCAAAGGCCTCACTAAGTAGCTGAGGCTGTCTGCAAGCTGTGATTCTGTCTCAGCCTCCCAGATGCCATGTAAGCTTTTTTTTCTCCAGTACTGGAATTGAACCCAGGGGGATTCTACCTCCAAGATACACCCTCAACCCAATTTTTAAATTTTTTTTTATCTTGAAATGGAGTCTCACTAAGTTGCAGAGGGCCTCACTAAGTAGCAGGGGCTGGCCACGAACCATGATCCTCCTGTCGCAGCCTCCCAAATGCTAGGATTACAAGAGTGTGCCACCGTGCCTGGTTCCAAATGCCATATAAAGTTTTAATGATGCCGGGAGTGGTGGCACACACTTGTAATCCTCGTGCTTGGGAGGCGGAGACAGGAGGATCGCGCAGGTTCAAAGCCAGCCTTGCTGGCTTAAAATACCCTGTTTCCAAATATATATATGTGTGTGTATGTATATATATATATATATATATATATATATACATACACACACACACACACACACACACACACATACAGGTATATACACATACAGGTATATACACATACAGGTATATATACATACATATATATATATATATATATATATATATATATAATAAAATAGGTCTGAGAGTGTAGCCTAGAGGTAGAAGGGTTCCATCCCCAGTACTACCAAAAACAAAAAAAAAATTTTAATGAAATTAAATGTTCAAATATTGCACCCAATCAAGAGAGTGTACACCTTGGCTCGGACTTCACACCTTCAGGTCAAAACTGTAAGGGGAGGCCGGGCATGGTGGCACATGCTTGTAATCAGCATTTGGGAGGCAGAGACAAGAGGATTGCGGTTTGCAGACAGCCTCAGCTATTTAGTGAGGTCTCTTGCAATTCAGTGAGACTCTATTTCAAAAATAAAGAATAAGAATACCCTGGGTTCCATCCCCAGTACCGGAAAAAAAAAAAACAAAAAAAACTGTATGGGGCCACATCTCTTTCCCTGGCCCCAGACTAAGAACCTATCTCAGTCCGTTTTCTGTTGCTATAACAATACACCTGAGACCAGCTTAATTATTTAAAACAGAGGTTTAGGGCTAGGATGTAGCTCAGTGGTAGAGCACTCGCATACCATGCACAAGATCCTGGGTTCAATGCCCCAGTACCAAAAAATAAATAAATAAGTGTATCTGGCTAATGGTTCTGGAGACTACAAAGCCCAAGAGCATGGCACCTGCCTCTGGTGAAGCCCTCCTGCTGCTTCTAATACCGCAGAGGGCATCCCCAGGCAGGACAGCAAACATGAGAGCTCGTGCTTCCCTTCCTCCTCGTATAATGTCACCAAGGTCACTGTGGGAGCCTCCACTCATTACTTCAACTAATCCTAATGACATCCCAAAAAACCAACACTTCCAAATGCCATTAACATCTGGGGACCAAGTTTCTAACATATTTAAGCCAGCAAAGGCCTCCAGCTCTGCCCATGGCAACATACTTGACGCTTGGAATCATAAACATCTCATTGCTGTCTGCCTTCCCTCCTAAACACAGACCCTGCAGGAACAGGGCTGAGAGCCCTTCTCTCTGTACTTTAGCACACCCAGAGTCTCGGCCAATAGTCTAGAACACACCCCCAGAAGAACTCTCTTATCTTAATGTCAACAGTTTTCATTACAGATTCTGTTCTTAGGCCAATTCTCATTAAAACACGCTTTCTGCATCTCCTGGAGTCCCCCTACTCACCTCAAACCAAATGATTACAATGATACTATAATCTTCAGTATTTAGTTACTCTTTCATAATTGAATAAAATCATTACTGTAAATCCGGCATGGTGGCACGAGCTTGTACTCTCAGTACTTGGGAGGCTAAGATAGGAGGATCACGGGTTCACGGCCAGTCTCAGCTACTTAGGCCCTCTGCAACTTAATGAGACCCCTGTTTCAAAATAAAAGATAAAAAATAGTGCTGGGGGGTGTAGTTCGGAGATAGAATGCTCCTGGGTTCCATCCTCAGGACCGGAAAAAAAAAAATCATTGATATACAATTCAGCTAAATGTTAACTTTGTCCAAACAAATGCTCCTTTGGCAACTTCAGAAATCTACTCCAAGCTCTAAAATAATGACAGAATCGACCCGGGTGTCGTGGCACATGCCTGTAATCCCAGGACTTAAGAAACTGAGACATGAGGATCACAGGTTCCAAGCTAGCCTGAGCAACTTAGTGTGACCCTATTTCAAAATAAAAAATAAATCTGGGAGGATAGACAAGCGGTAGAAATTCAATCCCAGTCCTGCAGACAGAGAGACAGACAGAGACAGAGACAAATTAAAAGGTTCTCATGATGTTCTAGACCATAGCAAATAATCAGCATGTTAACTGTCACAGGATTCAGAAACACACACTAGCCCATCTTCTCAGTAAAGAAGGACAGAAGCTGGGCATGGTGGTGCACACCTGGAATCCCAGTACTTGGGAAGCTAAGACAGGAGGATTACAGATTCAAAACCAGCCTCAGTGACTCAAAGAAGTCCCTAGCAACTTAGTGAGACTGTGTTTCAAAATATAAAAGAAAATAGGATGTAGGATGTGCTCAGAGGTAGAATGACCCTAGTTTTCTTCCCCAGTACCACAAAAGAAGAGGAGGAAGAAAAGGGGGAGAAGACAGCTGGGCTTGGCAGTGCACACCTATATAAAGGGGTGGAGGTGTAGCTCAAAGGTAGAACACCCCCCTGAGTTCAATCCCCAGTACCGAAAAAAGAAAAAAAGACAGGCAGTAAAAGAATCAGACAGTGTCCTCATTACTCTCTGACAGAAACTAAAGGAGTTTAAGCTCTTCAGTCACTTGCAAAACTATTTCTTCTAGCCTGATGTTGTTACATTGCACAAAATTAGAAAATACAACAATAGTTCCTTAATTTGTTTCTAAGACTAATAAGAATCTTAAAGAATAGGGTAAGGATAAGGTAAATAACTAGCACCTTTGAAGATAAAGGTGTTTACATGACAAGATTCTCAGACACACCTACTCAGGAGTCAAAACCTGAAAAACAGAACACCAAAGACCAGCCTTGGGCAAGGACTGCAGATTATAAAATGGCCTCCCAAGGGAGATCTCATCCACAGGACAAGTAACGGTAAGACACTACTCAACACTACATAAGGCAATGCAGAGAAATAGAACAGAGATGCAGAGAGAAACGGCAGACATATTCTCACTAGTTAACCTTCAAATTTCTAGATAAAAGGGAGAGTTTTCTAATGCCATTAATTTAATTTTTGTTAGAGAAACACATAGTTATGACACAAACTCAAAATAAGAGTGAAACTAAGCATTTGTCAAAAATGAAAAAGCAGCCAGGATTGGTGATGCACACCTGTAATCCCAGCATTCGGGAGGCTGAGAGACCAGAGGATCACAGTTGGCGGACAGCTTCAGCTACTTAGTGAGGCCCTCCGCAACTTAGTGAGACCCTGTTTCAAAATAAAGAATAATTTTTTATTCTAGGGCAGGGGGTATAACTAGGAGGTCGAATACCCCTGGGTTCCATCACCAGACCCGCCAAAAAAAAAAAAAAAAAAGTCTAGACATACCTAGGCATACATAATCACCCCTAGAAGCAGGGCATGGTGGTGCGTGCCTGTAATTCCAGTGCTTGGGAGGCTGAGACAGGAGGATCTCATGATCGAGAACAGCCTTAGCAAGCAATGAGACTCTCGTCAAGCTAGCAAGACCTTGTTTCAAAATAAAAATAAAATAGGGCTAGAGTGTAGCTTGGAGGTAAAATGCTCCTGAGTTCAATCCCCAGTACCACAAAAAAAAAAAAAGCACACCTAAAATATGTAAATTTTCAACTTAAAATTCAGCACTGCCACTCAAGTGTAGACTTTAAAACAGCATTGTAGGCATGTTTTGTTGTTGTTGTTTGTAGTACTGGGATCACAGTTCACGGACAGCCTCAGCTACTGAGTGAGGCCCTTTTCAACTCAGTGAGACCCTGTTTCAAAATAAAGAAAAAATAGGGCTGGGTTGTAGCTTGGAGGTAGAATGTCCCTGGGTTCCATCCCCAGTACTACAAAAAAAAAAAAAAAAAGAATAAAAAATAGGGCTGGGGGATATAGCATGGAAGTAGAATGCTCCTGGGGTTCAATCCCCAGCATCACAGAAAAAAAGAAATAAAGGGGACTCTGGAGTCATCAAAGCTAAGTCGCATGGAAACTCTAGTGGGAAGCTTCCCCTTCTACTCCTCCTGACTAGCAGGCAGCCTCCGGGTGCAGCCAGATGGTGGGAACCAACTTCCTCCAAGGCAGCCAACCAGTCTTTCATGGGGCTGGGGAAGGGGAAGGAGTGAAGGATCTGGAAGCAAAGCCCTGGCACACTGCAGTTGTAAGACATGGCTTATCAGCCGGGCATGGTGGCGCACGCTTGTAATCCCTGTGCTTGGGAGGCTGAAACAGGAGGATCGCATAGGTTCAAAGCCAGCCTCAGCTGGCTTAAGAGATCCTGTTTCCACATAAAAAAATATAAAATAGGTCTGGGAGTGTAGCCCGGAGGTAGAATGACCCTGGGTTCCATCCCCAGTACCACCAAAAACAAAACAAAACAAAAAAACATGGATTATCCCAAGTTTTGAACCTTCAGTTTCTTCTCACCATCAAATGAAAATAAACTGCACATATGGTGCACACCTGTAATTCCTGTACTTGGGAAGTTGAGACAGGAGGATCACAGGTTCTAGACCACCCTCAGCAAGGTAGCAAGACACTTAACTACTTAGCAACACCCTGTTTCAAAATAAAAAATAAAGCCGGGCGTGGTGGCGCACGCTTGTAATCCCCGCGCTTGGGAGGCAGAGACAGGAGGATCGCGCAGGTTCGAAGTCAGCTGCGTTGGCTAAGAGACCCTGTTTCCAAAAATAAAAAAGTATAAAATAGGTCTGGGAGTGTAGGCCGGAGGTAGAAGGGCTTCCAGGAACCCAGTACCACCAAAAAAAAGAAAACAAAAAAAAAATAAATAAAAAAAATAAAAAATAAAGCCGGGCATGGTTGGCACATGCTTGTAATCCCAGCATTTGGGAGGCTGAGACCAGAGGATGGCGGACAACCTCAGCTACTTAGTGAGGCCCTCTGCAACTCAGTGAGACCCTGTCTCAAAATAAAGAATAAAAAATAGGGCTGGGGGTGTAGGTCTGAGGTAGAATATCCCTGGGTTCCATCTCCAGTACTGGAAAAAAAAAAAATTTTTTTTTTAAATAAAATAGCGCTCAGGGGTAGAATGCCCCTGGGTTCAAACTCCAGTACCATAAATAAATAAATACAAATAAAATAGGGCTGGGAGTCTAGCTCAGAGGTAGAGTGCCTCTAAATTCAATCCCAGCCCCACAATATAAATTAATAAAAATAGTACCATCCTTCCATATTTCTACAACACTGGCTCCAGCGTGCCTGTTGACATCCAGGCGGTGTCCACACTGTGACAGCTGCTGTTGCTGTGATGACACAGTACATGCATGTGCTTCCCCCCGGGCCTTCCAAAGGCTGAACTGGCCATGGCTTGGTCAGGATTATGGGAAGAAACTTCAATAAAACACAGCCATGCAGCACCATGAGGAGAGTTCAGAAAAGCAGCAGCTTTAACGCAGCGCAGCTTCTCTCAGAAAGACTGGGCTTATTGTTCTAACATGAACCCAGCTCCTCTTCATCAGGAAGGGGACTGCTACACAATTCATTCTCCATACAACAGACCTCTGTTAGCATGTCTGAGCAGCCGTTCAGAACAGAATCTGCCTCTACCCACAGAAAAGACACAGGCTGTAAAGAAAAGTAGATGGAAGGGAGTCCCCAGAGGCTCCTCTCAATCTGTGGTGGCCTCAGAAGCACTTGGGGGACCTATTAAGAAAGCAGATACCAGCTGGGCATAGTAGCACATGCCTGTAATCCTGATACTTGATAGGATGAGACAGGAGGATCAAAGGTCCAAAGCCAGCCTCAGCAACTTAGCAAGACCGCAAGACCCCATTTCCAAAAAAAAACTAAAATAGGAGCTGGGCGTGGTGGCACATACTTTTTTTTTTTTTTTTTTTTGGTGGTACTGGGGTTCCTGGAAGCCCTTCTACCTCCGGGCTACACTCCCAGACCCATTTTTACATTTTTTTAAATTTGGAAACAGGGTCTCCTAAGCCAGCGTGCGCGGCTGGCTTCGAACCTGCGAGATCCTCCTGTCTCTGCCTCCCAAGCGCGGAGATTACAAGCGTGTGCCACCATGCCCGGCGGCACATACTTTTAATCCCAGCATTTAGGAGGCTGAGACAGGAGGATCCTAGTTCACGGACAGCCTCAGCTCAGTGAGACCCTGTTTCAAAATGAAAAATTTAAAAAAGGGCTGGGAGTGTAGCTCAGAGGTAGAATACCCCTGGGTTCCATCCCCAGTACTAAAAAAAATAAAAATTAAAAATAAAATAGGGCTGAGGGTGTGGCTTTGAGGTAGAATGCCCCTAGGTTCAATCCCTAGCACCACAAAAAAAAGTATGTAGAAAAGGGGTGGGGGGGGAGACAGAGAGAGAAAGAAAGAGACAGAGATACGGACCCTAACCCACAGGCATTCTAATTAAATGAGTCTTTTAAGCTGGTCCCTAGTTTTAAAGAAACACTTGAAGGTAGGTCACAAAAATGCTGTAAGATCACATTCTAAGCCAGGAGCAATGGCACATACCTGTGACCTCGGTATCTTGGGAGTCTGAGACAAAAGGACCACAAGTTTGTGGCCAGCCTCAGCAACTTAGTGAGGCCCTACTTCAAATTTAAAAATAAATAAATAAAAAGGGCTGGAGCCGGGCGTGGTGGCGCACGCTTGTAATCCCCGCGCTTGGGAGGCAGAGACAGGAGGATCGCGCAGGTTCGAAGCCAGCCGCGCGCACTGGCTTAGGAGACCCTGTTTCCAAATAAAAATGTAAAAATAGGTCTGGGAGTGTAGCCCGGAGGTAGAAGGGCTTCCAAGAACCCCAGTACCACCAAAAAAAAAAAAAAAAAAAAAAAGGGCTGGAGAAGTATCTCAGAGGTTGATCCCCAGTATTTTTTTTTTAAATCACCTTCTGACGGGGACAAATATATCAATCTATTCCACAAAACAAGGGCTGCATTTTCTTCCATGCCTGTCTGGAAATGCAATGGCTCTGGTAATGCCATTGGCAATACAAGAAAACAAGAGCACGTGTCATACAAGATGGTCATAATTCTCTTATGATGGCTCTTTTGAGTGTGCATGGAACTGGAGATGGAACCGGGGTATTCTACCTCTGAGCTACACCTCTAGCCCTATTTTTTATTCTTTATTTTGAGACAGGGTTTCACTAAGTCGTGGAGGACTTAAGTAGCTGAGGCTGACTGAGAACCTGTGATCCTCCTGTCTCAGCCTCCCAAGTACTGGAATTATACACGTGCACCACCACACCTGGCTACCCCAGCCCTTTTCAAATTTACACTTATTGATAGTGGGGATTGAACTCAAGGGCATTCCAAGCTACAACCCCAGCCCAAGCTACATCCCCAGTTATTTTTTATTTATATTTACTTGTTTACTGATACTGGGGATTGAACCCAGGAGCATCCTCCAAGATATACCCCTAGCCTTTTTTATTTATTTTGAGATAAGGTCTTGCTAAGTTGTTACGGTTGGCCTCAAATCTGCTATCCTCCTATCTCAGCCTCCCAAGTACTAGGATTATCCACGCATTCCACTACACCGAGATTTTATTTTTAATTTTTAAAATGGGTCTCACCAAATTACCGAGGGTCTCCCTAAGTCCCTTAAGTCTACCTCAAATCTGTAATCCTCCTGTCTCAGTCTCCCAAGTCTGGGATTACAGATGTGGGCCACCATCCCTCGTTCCTACTTCTTTTTTAAAAGCAAAATATATCTTGAATTATATTACCAGAAGTTGGTAAAATTAGATTGCTAGGAAAATATTATCAGGCACAAATTTTTGGTCAGCAACCAAGCCATATGTATCAGATGTTATAGATATCTTAATACTCCTCAGCCTGATGATCTCATTTCATTGAATTAATCCTAAGGAAGTAAGATCACAAAAGATAAAAATTATATGCAAAAGATAGTCACTATCATACCTTATGTAATCAAAAAAGAGATACATGCATGTCAAGAATCCCAGAGTTTACCAAAATTTGTCTTATCAACTCAAATATGGGAAAGTATTAAAAATCAAAATAACCTGGGCCTGATTCTGCATACTTGTGGTCCCAGTACTTAGGAGGCTGAGACAGGAGAATTGCTGGTTATCAGCCTAAGCAACTTAGTGAGGACCTCCACAACTCAGTGAGACCCTCTTTCAAAATAAAAAATAAAATAGGGCTGGGGATGTAGTTCAGAGGTAGAATGCCCTGGGTTCAATCCCCAATACCAAAAAAAAAAAAAAAAAAGTATTGCTAAGCAGGGACATGTTGGTGCACACCTGTAATCTCAGGTGTGCAGCTCAGGGAATGTGACAGGACGATCAAGTGTTCAAGGTCAGTCTCAGCAATTTAGTGAGACCCTCAGCAACCTAGAAGACAGTGTTTCAAAAACAAAATATAAGAGCTCAGAAGTAGAATGGCCCTGGGATCAGAAGGAAAGAAAGGAGGGAAGGAGAAAGGGAGGGAGGGAGGAAAGGAAGGAGGAAGAAGGCCAAAGGAACAGCTAAGGGTCTCTCTCACTTTTGGGATACTCCAAATTCTCCCTTGAATGTGTATTTCTTACTTTCCTTAATAAATCTGTCTACGTCTCTTAAAAAAAGAAAAAAGAAAAAAGCTAGTGCGCGGGCATATAGCTCAGTGGTTGAGCGTGTGCCTGCCACGCATGAGATCTGGGGTTCAATCTCCAGGAGCAAGAAAAAGAAAGATAATGTCCGGATAGCTTACTGTTGGCCACCCTGCCTCTGCCTCTCAACTTTCTGTATCATTCCTATATTGCTGGAAGACTGAATAAACTGAATTGATTCTGCCTGGAGAGTTCATCCAACACCAATTAGAGACAGATAGATAACACAAACATTAACGTAGCTATCCTGGACAAAGACACTCACCCAAATATGCTACTGTAACAGAGGGCATGAGGCCAATTTGAGAACTATTTTTCCTCCAAACGATACATCTTAGCAGACAGAAGTAAATATAAAACCTTAAACTTACACTTTTTTTTGGAAGGGGGGGTACTGGGTATTGAACCTAGAGGCATTCTACCAGCAAGCTACACTCCCAACCCTTTATTTTTTATATTGAACAGTCTTACCAAGTTCCTGAGCTGGTTTCAAGACTGAGATCCTTGTGTCTCAGCCTCCCAAGCACAGATGTGCACCAATATTTTTTAAAAAAACAAGTATAGCTGGGCATGGTGGCGCACGCTTGTAATCTCTGCGCTTGGGAAGTGGAGACAAGAGGATCGTGCAGGTTCAAAGCCAGCCTCACTGGCTTAAGAGACCCTGTTTCCAAATAAAAAATATAGAAATAGGTCTGAGAATGTAGCCCGGAGGTAGAAGGCTTCCATCTCCAGTACCACCAAAAAAAAAAAAAAAAAACTTTAAAAATTTTAAAAAATAAAAAAGTATAGCTAGACTTGGTGATGCATACTTGTAATCCCAGTACTTGGGAGGCTGAGACAGGAGGATCTGGATTCACAGACAACCTCAGCTATTAGCTATTTAGTAAGGCCCTCTTCAGCTTAGTGAGACTATGTTTCAAAATTAAAGAATAAAAAATCCAGCTGGGGGTGTAGCTCGGAGGTAGAATGCCCTTGAGTTCAATTCCCAGCAACACACACACACACACACACACACACACACACACACACACACACAGAATATGCATAAAAGGAAAAAAGAAACCTGGTTTGGCAGCTAGTCACACGACAAAAAAATAATCAGAAGACTTCATGAAGCACAACTTCTTAAAGCCTATAAAATTGCATGGCTGAGAGAGTGTGGTTCACATGAAAAGAACCTTAGGAGGAGAGACAGAGCCTAGCTCTCTTGCTCTTTTAATCAGGCCTAGATCTCTCCTGTAGACCTTGGTTTCTCATCAGCAAACTGACAGGACAATGACTGTCTTCCCTTCCCATGCACAGGACTTGGAAGGGAGCACAGAGAATTAGTGCTATGAGGATGCATTGAAAATGATTTTTTTTTTTTTGGTGTGTGTGTGTGTGTGTGTGTGTGTGTGTGTGTGTGTGTGTGTACGTGGGTCTGGGATGGAACCCAAGAGCATTCGACCTCCGAGCTACACTCCCTGCCCTATTTTGTATTCTTTATTTTGAAACAGGGTCTCACTACGTTGCGGAAGGCCTCACTAAGTAGCTGAGGCTATCTGCGAACAGTGATCCTCCAGTCTCAGCCTCCTAAAATCAGATTACAAGTATGCGCCACTACACCCGGCTAAAAATATCATTTTTAATTTTTAAATCTGGCTGCTATTATCCTGAAGACATTCAGTTGGTGTCTCTACAAAAAAAAAAAAAGGCAGGCTGGATATGGTGGCACACACCTATAATCCCAATATTTGGGAACCCAAGATAGGAAGATCACAAGTTCCCAGCTTCAGCAATTTGGGAGACTCTGTTTCAAAATAAAAATAAAAAGGGATGTGTAGCCGGGCATGGAGACGCACACTTGTAATTTCCCGCGCTGGGGAGACTGAGACAGAAAGATCGCACAGGTTAGGCTGGCTTAAGAGCCCCAATTTCCAAATAAAATATAAAATAGGTCTGGGAGTATAGCCCGGAGGTAGAAGGGTTTTATCCCCAGTACCACCAAAAAAAAAGGGGGGGGTGTATATAGGTAGGAGAAGAATGAATACCCCTGGGTTCAATCCCTAGTACAAAATAATAAATAAGTTTTAATAAATAAATAAATATGGTAGCAGGGTTTAAAAGGATACATTCCAAACTGATAAGCAGAGAAGTTTCTGGAAGCCACCCACCACTACTGCCACCTTCCCCATTATCTGAAAATTTCAAATCTTCTAAGGTATCTACACACCCACTACTTAGGTAATTTTTTAAATTTGTAAAAGCTAATGCAATCATTGGCAGCGTTAATATATACAATATAAAATTATCAACCTTTAGGGTATTTCAGAATTAGCTGAAGATTATTAAAACAGTGGCTACCAGCCCAGCATGGTGGCACACACTTGTAATCCCAGTACTTAGGAGGCTGAGACAGGTGAATCGCAGGTTTACAGCCAGCCTCAGCAACTTATGAGTACCTCCACAACTGAGACCCTGTTTCAAAATAAAGAATAAAAAATAGGGCTAGGAGTATAGCTTGGTGATAAAATGCCCGAGTTCAATACCCAGTACTGAAAGAATAAATAAAATAAAGAATAAAAAAATAGGGCTGGGGGTATAGCTTGGAGGTAGAATGTCCCTGGGTTCAATCCCCAGTTCTGGGGGAAAAAAATGTGACTACCCAGGTCCCATGCAGACCTTAACTAACCCAAATCTCTAGATGGGACAGTAAATAAGGCCAAGCCACTTATAATTTGACATGTTTCCAGAGTAAGACTCTGGTGACTTGCTTACTGCTGCAACATAATTATTAATACTATCTCATTTAATCCAACCGTAAAATGCTCCCACTAACACTGCTCTCATCCATCTTTTAAGAAATGAAGACACTAATATACAAAAATAATTATATAACTGACCCAAAGTCACAAGACTAGAATGCAGACGAGCCCAAATATACAACAAAATTAAAGAATTATTAATTCAGTTTCTTAACCTAAGAAAAGAGATACACTCTCGTCAGATCATATTCAAGTCTTCTATTTTCTTTTACATCTTGTATCTTTAAAAATAGAGCTGCCTAAAGAAGCATAGTGAGCCTCTATTCAACCAGGAAGAGGGCTGGGGTGTATCTCCGTTGTAACCCTTGAGACCCTAGGTTAGAGCACAGAAAGAATTAATAAACCAGCATGGAGCAAAGGACCTGCAGTAAGCAGGGTGTGGTAGCGCACACTTGTAATCCCAGTACTTGGGAGGCTGAGCCAGGAGGATCGCAGATTCGTGGCCAGCCTCAGCAACTTAGCAAGGCCCTGTGCAACTTAGTGAGACCCTGTTTCAAAATAAAAATAAAATAGCACTGGGAGTATAGCTCAGAGGTAGAATGCCCTCTACCTCTGAGTTCAATCCTAGTGCGTCAAAAAAATAAATAAATAAATAAAAGGTGGGCATGGTGGGGCACCTGTAATCCCAGCATTTGGGAGGCTGAGACAGGAGGATTGCAATTCTAAGACAACCTCAGCTGAGGCCCTTTGCCACTCAGTGAGACACTGTTTCAAAAATAAAAAATAAGAAATAGAGCTTGGAGGTAGAACGCCCCTGGGTTCTATCCCCAATACTGGAAAAAAAAAAAAAAAAAGAGTAACAGATTTTTTAAAAATCTATAAGAATAACAAAAGTAGCTGGGAATGGTGGTACATGCTTGTAACCCAAGCATTCAGGAGGCTGAGACAGGAGGACCGCAGTTCGCAGACAGCCTCAGCTACTTAGTGAATCCCTCTGTAACTTAGTAAGACCCGGTTTCAAAATAAAGAATAAAAAATAAGGCAGAAGGTATAGCTTAGAAATCGAATGTGGGTTCCATCCCCAGACCCACACACACAAAAAAATAATAAAAGTAATTCATATAAAACAACAAATTATAAATATATTAAAAAATAAAAATAAAAATAAAAAACAACACAATATACTTATTAAAATATCATCAAGAGCCAGGCGTGGTGGAGCACACTTGTAATCCTAGTGCTTGGGAGGCTGAGACAGGAGGATCGCACAGGTTCGAAGCCAGCCTCAGCTACTTCAGTAGTGAGGCTCTCAGCAACTTAGTGAGACCCTGTTTCCAAATAAAATATAAAATAAGTCTGGTCGTATAGCCCAGAGATAGAAAGCCTCTGGGTTCCAACCCCAGTACCACCAAAAAAAAAAATTATATATATATGATATCAAGAGCTGGTATGGTGGCACATACTTATAATCCCAGTACTTGGGAGAAGGATTACATAAGGATCGTAGGTTGGAGGACAGCCTCGGCAAGTAGTGAGACTCTCATCAACCTAGCAAGACCCTGTTTCCAAATAAGAAATAAGCTGGGGGGTGTAGCTTGAAGGTAGAATGCTCTGAGTTCAATTCCCAGTACCACAAAAGAAAAAAAATAAGACCTGAGCTGTGTGCACATTCCAACATTACTGGCATGACCCAGTGGTCTCCCCTCCTAGACTGCATGCCCCTTGAAGTGCAGGGGCCATGAATGCCTTTTCCAGTAGACCTCTTGAAAAATGGTGTCTCAATCAAGAAAGAGATTAGAAATCATCTACTCAGTCAATGCAGGAAGTCCTGTCTACAGGGCTGTCATGCGACAACAGACTTCATTCATGCTGCTTCATGGGAAATAATGTCAACAGGTCAAAGGGGAGGGCCAGATTTCAGGCGACCAAGGCTGTGCAGGAACAAAGACCATGCCAGCAGCTTGGGGCTGATGAAAGAACGCCGCAGACATAAAGGCAGGATGTCAGATTATGGGACCTCTGAGAGTTCTTCCAAAATTCAACCCTATTAGGCTATATTGCACTTGTTTATCCTTTCATACAGTCAATAATGTCCACTAGTTATACAAGTCACAATAGTAAAGCAACAACGGACGCCACAATGTGTTCAACAAAGCCCCAGTGCCCTCAAGGACCTAGAGAAGAAATGGCTAGGAGGGAACCTGAGCCAGGAAGAAGAGGTATTCCACAGGACACAACAAGGAGTGAGGATACAGACTGGCAGGAAACAAAAGAGTTAGCAAAGGGCAAAGGTATTACAGGGAGGAAAAAAATACCACCACTGGGCATGGTGGCCCTTTTGGCAACCGAGGAAGCCGGGCGTGGTGGCACACGCTTGCAATCCCAGCATTCGGGAGACTGACTGGAGGATCGCAGTTCGCGGACAGCCTCAGCTACTTAGTGAGGCCCTCTGCAACTCGGTGAGACCCTGTTTCAAAATAAAGAATAAAAAAAATAGGGAGGTTGAATGCCCCTGGGTTTCATTCTCAAATCTGCAAAAAAAAAAGGGGGGGGCTATAAATATAGCTCTGGGGTAGAATGCCCCTGGGTTCAATCCCTAGGAACACACACACAAGAAATGACACCAAGGACATGTGAGCTAGCTGTATAGGGATCCTTAAGGGGAAGTAGGATGGGCACTACCTTGAGAATTTAGGGAGAAAAATCATTTGTGAGGCAGTAATGGTCTGAGCATAAAATGGGGCAGAAAAGAACAAGAGTGGTGAAGACCCAGCTAGAAACAGCCAGTAAATTCTGGTGTTTTAGAGATCAATTAGTTTAACACACATACATTTACTGATGACGCCATGCTGGCAGTGAGTCAAGAAAGCTTAGTTCAAGCCGGGCATGGCGGCGCACATTGCTGGGACAGGAGGACTGCGCAGGTTCAAAGCCAGCCTCAGCTACTTAGTGAGGTTCTCAGCAACTTAGTGGGACCCTGTTTCAAATAAAATTAAAAGTAATAATAATAATAAATAATAATAATAATAATAATAATAATATAATAGGTCTGGGAGTATAGCCTGGGGGTAGAAAGTCCCTGGGTTCCATCCCCAGTACCACACACACAAAAGGAAAGCTTAGTTCATTTTTTAAAATTACATTTTACAAATCAAAAATTATATTGCTCAAGTTTTTTTAAAAAAGACTAATCAAGCCGGGCGTGGTGGCGCACGCTTGTAATCCCCGCGCTTGGGAGGCAGAGACAGGAGGATCGCGCAGGTTCGAAGCCAGCCGCACACACTGGCTTAGGAGACCCTGTTTCCAAATAAAAATGTAAAAAAATAAGTCTGGGAGTTAGCCCGGAGGTAGAAGGGCTTCCAGGAATCCCAGTACCACCAAAAAAAAAAAAAAAAAAAAAGACTAATCAATCCTTCAGTTATTTTCAAAGATATCTTCTAAATTCTTTTTTTCTTTTTTTCTTTTCTTTCTTTTTTTTTTTTTTTTGGAACTAGGAGCTGAACCCGGGGCATTCTACCTCTAAGCTACACCTTAACCCTTTTTATTTTTTATTTTGAGATAGGGTCTGAGTTACTGAAGCTGTTCTCGAACCTGTGATCTTCCTGGCTCAGCCTCCCAAGTACTGGAATTCCGGACCTGTGCCACTGAGTCTACTTAAGTTATTCTACTTTTAAACATGTATGTTTTACTACTGTCTACAACTTTCACTACTTATTCTGACAACCAGACTTGCAGTTATCCCAGCTAACAGTTATTAAAACTTAGCTTTGAAGCTGGGCATGGTGGCGCATGTTTATAATCCCAGCTTTGGAAAGCTGAGACAGGAGGATCCTGGTTCGCGGACAGCCTCAGCTACTACTTAGTGAGGCCCTTTGAAACTCAGTGAGACCCTGTTTCAAAATAAAGAATAATGCCAGGCGTGGTGGTGCACACTTGTAATCCCAGCGCTTGGGAGGCAAAGACAGAAAGATCACGCAGGTTCGAAGCCAGCCACGTGCGCTGGCTCAGGAGACCCAGTTTCCAAAATGAAAATGTAAAAATAGGTCTGGGAGTGTAGACCGGAGGTAGAAGGGCTTCCAGGAACCCCAGTACCACCAAAAAAAAAACCCAAAATAAAGAATAAAAAATAGGGCTGAGCCGGGCGTGGTGCCGCACACTTGTAATCCCTGCGCTTGGGAGGCAGAGACAGGAGGATCGCGCTGGTTCGGAGCCAGGCTTAAGAGACCCTGTTTCCACATAAAAGTTAAAAAATAGGTCTGGGAGTGTAGCCTGTGGGAGTGTAGCCCGGAGGTAGAAGGGCTTCCAGGAACCCCAGTACCACCAAAAAAAAAAAAAAAAAAAAAAAAAAAATAGGGCTGGTGGTGTAGCTCGGGAGGTAGAATGCCCCTGAGTTCCACCCCCAGTACCAAAAAAAAAAAAAAAAAAAAAACCTCAACTTTGAACCCAAGAGTTATCCTTAAATGGTTATAAGATCTAACAACAGCACTACAAAATGAACAGTATTACTATTTAAAAACTGATTTTAAGGCTGGCATAGTGGCACATACTTGTAATCCCAATACTTAGGAGACAGGATGATCGCAGATTCAAGGTCAGCCTCAGCTTCTTAGTAAGGCCCTCTGCAACTTAGTGAGACCCTGTTTCAAAATAAAGAAACAGAGCTGGGCGTGGTAGCACACGCTTGTAATCCCAGCATTCAGGAGGCTGAGACCGGAGGAGCGCGGTTCGTGGACAGCCTCAGCTACTTAGTGAGGCCCTCTGCAACTCAGTGAGACCCAGTTTCAAAATAAAAAATAGGGCAGGGGGTGTAGCTTGGAGGTCAAATGCCCCTGGGTTCCATCCCCTGACCCACAAAAAAAAAAAAAAAGAAAGAAAGAAAAATAGGGCTGGAAGTATATTAGGTCAGTGGTAGAATGCCCCTGGGTTCAATCCTCAGTACAGGAAAAAAAATTGATTTTAAGTAGATTCTTAAGAATAAATGGAGTCACAAACAATTAAATCCCAGACCCAAGAAATTATCTCAATCCAGCTTCTAAATCATGACAATGAGGTGGTCAAGAAAACAAAATTAGCACAACGCGCGCGCACACACACATACAATAAAAAATATATATATCATTCCAAAACCCAACAAAATATAAGAAAACAGAATTGGCCAAGAAAAATGTCAATCCAAACCCCAACAAAATATAACATATTTGAAATATAAACTTAATATCCTTCTGGCCAATCATTTCTCACAGTCCATGCAAACTATTTTAGGGATCTGAAATCTTGCTCTATAAAAAGCAAGTCCTGATCATCTGAACTACACTTAAGAAAATCTATCACAGTAGTTATTAAGGCATAACTAAGCTTCAGTACAAAAACTCCTTAGCTCTTTCATATAAATAAAGTTGAATCCTGGGATCAGTCCAAAAGCCTGACTAGAGCTGGGCGTGGTGGAGCTAGCTTGTAATCCCAGCATTTGGGAGGGTGAGACAGGAAGATCACACAGATTCAAAGCCAGCCTCAGCTACTTAGTGAGGCCCTTTGCAACTCAGTGAGACCCTGTTTCAAAATAAAGTATTAAATATATATTAAACAAATATATATATACATATACATACACTACACACACACACACACACACACACACACACACACACATATATATATATATATATATATATATATATATATATATATATATATATGGCTGAGGATGTTGCTGGGAGGTAGAATACCCCTGGCTTCCATCCTCAGTACCGCACCCAAAAAAAAGAAAAAAGCCTGACTAGATCTGAGTTTTCCATCCTAACACACAAACACTCAGACTGAGGACTGAACCCAGGGGCATTTTACCTCTGAACTACACACCCAACGCTATTTTTTTTTTCTTTGCAGTACTGGGGATGGAACCCAGGGGCATTCTACCTCCGAGCTACATCACCAGCCCTATTTTTTATTTTATTATTTTGAAACAGGGTCTCACTGAGTTGCAAAGGGCCTCACTAAGTAGCTGAGGCTGTCCATCCTCCTGTCTCCACCTCCCAAATGCTGGAATTACAAGTGTGCACCACCACGCCCAGCTCCTATTTTATTATTCTGAAAGAGGGTCTCAATAAGTTTCGGAGGGCTTGTTTCCGTGGGCCTAAGTTGTGGGGACGGCCTCACTAAGTTCCTGGGCTGACAGGGAACCTGCAATCCTCCTGTCTCAACCTCCCAAAACTGGGATCCCGAATGTGCACCACTATGCCTGGCTCTAACACAAATTTGCCAATAAAAACTTTCAAAAGCCTTTTCTCTATTTGCCACATGAATGGATACAATATTTGACACTCACCCCCAGAGGAGTTCTGATTTTGGTTAACCTCTGCTAGGAGAATTTAAAGACATGGCTGAAAACTTCTTAGTAAACATTAAAACGTTTAAAAATCCGAAACAGTGTAACCCAATTAGCCCATAATAAACAATAATTATAGAAACTGGAATTGGAGTAACTGTTAAGAAAGTGCAATCAGACAACTTTACAAAGATGAATCAGCAAACAGCTCATCAAAATTTAAAATTGTCTTATCAAGTGGAAAGGATAAATAATACTCAGTTCTTGAGGGGCACTTGTGTTACTTTCCTTATCTCTACAGTCTCTGTATTTATGTCACTATTCACCCACTCCTTAATGAGCAAAGGGGCTCATCTAAGACCCTCATAAGAAGAGCTCACCAGGCTAACGAATAATAGTAATAAGACACAATTTCCGGGGCCAGAATTGATACTGCACTCTGGCACCTCGATATGGTGCAAGGTACATGGCAGTATGCAACTCTATCTCGCTTCTGACTTCTGCATCACTACCTCCCAAAGGACAAGAGACTCCGGAGCTCTCACGCCACATCACAAATTCAGCTACCATGTCTAAAGAGCTTCCAGGTTCTACGAATAGGTCAGCATTAGCAACCAAGCACCGCTACCCATAAATTCGCCCGATGCAACACAGCATGCTTTAATGCTCCACCTAATTAGTTCATTTTGGAAAGAAACACGACTCTGTTTTTAATAGGATGTAGTAAGTTAGATTTTGGAAAACCCCATACTCATCCCGGCAGCTTAGAAAATGGAAAGCACATTCGATGAGCTCCATTGTACCCAGCCAGGCTAACGTGCATGACCGCACACTCCGCTTAGTCAGAGCGTCTCCGAGAATACCAAAGAACAACAAAGGCAAGTTGGGGAGGCTGCACGGCTGGCCCCGGCGGCGGTCCGCCCCGCGGCCTCGGGGACCGGGGCCCTCGGGTCCCGCCGGCTCGCCGGGCTTTTGTCTGGCCGGCGGGCTCCGGCCCGGCTCCGCTCGGGGTCCTGCCCACACCCCGGCTCGCCGACCGCCGGGAGAGCCGGGTCAGGGCGCACGGGCGGGCCGGGCGGAGGGGAGGGCGCACAAAGCGGCCGGGACCGCGGGGGCCGCCGCTCCCACCAGGCCGCTCCCACCGCGTCCTCCCCATCACGGCGCGGGACGCCGCCCGCGCCCGGAGCCGCGGGCCTGGGGACCCCCGCCCCGGCCGCCCGCCGAACCCGGCACTTACGGCCCAAGAGCTCGCCACGCTAGCCGCTGCGGGCTGGACAGCCGCCGCCTGCTCCTCCACCCCAATGAGGTTAAGCGCTCGGTGCCGGGATTAAAAAAAAAGAAGAAGAAAAAAAAAAAGAAAAAAAAGAGCCAGGAGAGCCCTTGCGCCTGCGCAGTGCGCTCTCCCTTTTTCCCCTTACCGCCGCCGACCGGGCCGGACCATAGAGTGTACAGCGAGATAGAGAGGCGTCCGTCTCTATGGTCACGGGGCGCAGGCGCGGGCCGCGGGCCGCGGTTGGCTCGGCTGGGAACCCGTAGGTAGAGGTTCTTTAAGGAAAGGGCAGGGGGGCGCCGTCCTGGCCCTCGGGGAGTTGCGGGGCTAGACAAGGAAGGGTGGATCCGAGCAGCACAGCACCGGAACGGGCGGTGTGATGGAAGAGCGCCGGAACTTCCTCCTGTCGGACTCGCACCTGGAGGAACGCTCACGCTTCTGGGTGGCGCGCCCGCTGCCCTGGGCGGCCTAGCGCGGCGGCGCGGGTGCCTGCGAGCAGGCGCAGTCGTCAGTCGGAAGCCGTCGACGGACCCTAGCTACAGGGAGCGGGCCAGGCCTCCCAGGCCGCGAAGACCCGAGTGGGCCAGGGCGAGCTCCTCTCCTGCCCGAGCGCCCCCACAAGCAGTGTTGCTTTGGTCCTCCCTCGAGCGCTGCCCTCCGATGGCGCGCGAGGAAACGGTCCGGAGGGCCCAGGGCTCTGCAGATTACAGAGCCGCCTCCGGGGGTCCCGGAGGACCCGCGGCTTACCTGCCTTTGATGAAAGGCAGCCTCTAAGAGCGATGCGTGCTTGCATCGTGATAGCCAGTGCCGTGGGTTCTCATGGAAGCTCTTCTGGGCCAACCTGCTTGCTGCTGCTGTGTACTTGGTGAAAGACGATTGCAGAAGAACCGTAAGATAGTACCCGCTGCTCGTCCGGGGCTTAGGAGTCAGGTTAGACGAAGATAAAGAAGTGCCATGAGTAGGCCCCTCTGTGTTGAGGAGAAAAGGTAGGACCGAGGTTTAAAGGAGTAGGAATGATACAGGATGTGACTCCTGGTTGGAGCTAGAAAAGGTAACATCTTCAGGATGAAAGTACAAGCAATCTATTGAAAAAGAATAAGGGTGTATGCTATCTCTTTAAGACATTGCTTTTGCCAGATCTTACCTATAATTCCAGATACCCAGGAGCAGGCAGGAAGATTACAAATTCAGGCCATCCTGGGCAATTTAGCAAGACCCTGATTCAAAATAAAAAAGGCTGGGGACGTGGCTCAGTAGTATACAACCCTTGGGTTCAATCCCCAGTACCACAAAAGAAGAAAAACACTTTGCTTTTTAATAGAATGGGAAAGCTGGGCGTGGTGGCACACGCTTGTAATCCCAGCATTGGGGAGGCTGAGACGGAGGATCACGGTTTGCAGGCAGCCTCAGCTACTTAGTGAGACCCTGTTTCAAAATAAAGAATACAAAATGGACAGAGGGTGTAGCTTATGCCCCTGGGTTCCATTTCCAACACACACACACACACACACACACACACACACACACACACACAATGGGAAAGATTTCTCTATTAAAAGTAGAGAAATCCATTCTTGATAAGTAGTGTTTTAGGGCCTCATCTAGGGACAGTGACCTAGTGAAACAGCGGTTTTTGTTTTCTTTCTTATACAGTGATGGCAGTCAAAAACCCAGGGCCTGTTGAATGCTAAGGAGTTGCTGTACCACTGATCTAAACTCTGGGCTCCAAGAGCTGTTTTAGATGGTGGCTCTACCCTTAACTCTGGGAATCAAAATTATGTACCCCATTTATATAAAGCATTTATGGAGACCTTTAGATATGCCAGGCTTTATACTTCTGTTTTGTGTAAATTATTAATATGTCTTTGAATGTATCAAAATAAAGGTGAGCCAGTGTTATCCACCTCATTTTACAAGTGAGAAAATCAGGATTCTTTGTTATGGTTGGACTAAGGGGAGGCCCACCGACCACATTTATACACAAGTGATTAGAAAAGAAAATTACCAGCCAGGCATGGTGTCACAGGCTTGTCTCCCAGTACTTAGAGACAGACAGGAGGATTGCAGGTTCATGGACAGCCTCAACTACTTAGTAAAGCCCTCTGCAATTTAATGAGACCTTGTTTTAAAATAAAGAATAAGCTGGGCATGGTGACACACACTTGTAATCCCAGCATTCGGCAGAAGACTGGAAGATCACCAACAGCCTCAGCTACTTACGCCCTTCGCAACTCAGTGAGACCTTGTTTCAAAATGAAGAATAAAAAAATAGGACCGGGAGAGTAGCTCAGAGGTAGAATGCCCCTGGGTTCCATTCTCAGTACCAAAAATAAATAAATATAAAGAAATAAATAATAATAATAATAATAAACAGGGCTGGGAGTGTAACTCTGAGATAGAATGCCCCTGGATTTTCTATCCCCAGTTCTGGGGGGGAAAAAAAGAAAGAAAATTTTGCCATGGGAACTAGGCACCCATGTGCATTGACAATTTACTGCTTTAGAAAAGGATATTTTAGCCGGGCGTGGTGGCGCACGCTTGTAATCCCCGCGCTTGGGAGGCAGAGACAGGAGGATCGCGCAGGTTCGAAGCCAGCCGCGCACGCTGGTTTAGGAGACCCTGTTTCCAAAATGAAAATGTAAAAAATAGGTCTGGGAGTGTAGCCCGGAGGTAGAAGGGCTTCCAGGAACCCCAGTACCACCAAAAAAAAAAAAAAAAAAGAAAAGGATATTTTAGGCCGGGCCTGGTGGCGCACGCTTCTAATCCCTGCACTTGGGAGACTGAGACAGGAGGATCACACAGGTTCGAAGCCAGCCTCAGCTACTTAGTGAGGCTCTCAACAACTTAGTGAGACCCTGTTTCCAAATAAAATATAAAATAGGTCTGGGAGTATAGCCTGGAGGTAGAAAGCCTCTGGGTTCCACCCCCAGTACCACACACACACACAAAAAAAAGGATATTTTATCGTAACATATTATTTTATTTTTCTGTGTGTTGTGCTGGGATGAACCAGGGGACATTCTACCTTTGAGCTATACTCCCAGCTTTATTTTTTATTTGGAAACAGGTCTCACAAAGTTGCTGAGAGCTTCACTAAGTTACTGAGGCTGGCTTCGAACCTGGGACCTGCCTATTTCAGCCTTCCAAGTACTGGGATTACAAGACTGTACCACTCACTATTCCTGGCTGGAAAAGGATATTGAAAGAAAAAAAATCACATGTAAGAATGATCTTTTTCAGGAAAAAGAATAGGATTCCATCAAAAGTTTTCACTGTCAAATTTCTGGTATTTGTAAAGGCTCAACACAGCAAATGTGCATCTTCCAAAATTCCTAAACAGAGCCCTGAGTTTGATTAGAGTTCCGTTTATTGCCTTTAGCAAATGTAAAATGCCTGGTCAGCATTATTACATACATATCCTTGTATTAATAAAGAAATTAATAAGATATATCCTTCCTGCACAGCACATCATCCTTTTTTTATTTATTTATTTATTTTTGGAAGGAGTGGTACTAGGTATTAAACCCAGGGACATTCTACTTCTGAGCTACATCTCCATCCCTATTTTATTTTTTATTTTGAAACAAGGTTTAAGTTGCTGAAGATGGGTGGGAACCTGTAATCCTCCTGTGTCAGCCTCCCAAGTACTGAGATTATAGGTGTGCACCTCCATGCCCAGCCATCTTTCATTTTATATTCTCCAAAATATTGAGATATTTTGACAGATAAGGAAATTAAGAGCCAGAAAGAAGAAATTCTTTGTCCAGTGTCATAGTTGATAGATAGCATAGCCTTTTCTGGAACCTGAGCCTCCAGAGTTCCCACTCTGCTTTGGACCTCTTGAAAGATGCCGTAGTCTAAGTGAATAGACAGAGATTCTCTTCAGTCAGTCTCCCCATCTTCAGGGATGCATGCCTAAACTCCCCTAAATAGTACTAGTAAAACAAAGAGGCAAGCCGGGCGTGGTGGCACACGCTTGTAATCCCAGCATTCCAGAGGCTGAGACAGGAGGATCACGGTTCGCGGACAGCCTCAGCTACTTAGGCCCTCTGCAACTTAGTGAGACCCTGTTTCAAAATAAAAGAATAAAAATAAGGCAGGGGGTGTAGCTCGGAGGTTGAATGCCTGTGGGTTCCATCCCCAGACCTGCAAAAAAAAAAAAAAAAAGCAGAAAATGAGTGTATTATTAGCAATATTCAGTCACTAAAAGTATTGTGTACCAACCATGTGACAAACATTTAGCAAAGCAGGGGAACATTCCTGACTTTATCCAGGAAACTTTTTTTTTTTTTACTTTTATCGGTGCATTACAGTGTCACATCATAATGTAGCTCACACTGATAGTCACATACATGCACATGGCACTTGGTGGGCTTTCACAATATTTGTGGGGAGAAATGATGCTGGGGGTTGATCCCAGGGGCATTCTACTTAGAGCTAAACCCCAAGCCCTACTTTGTTTTTAAAAGAGGGTCCCACTTGGTTGATGAACGTCTCACTACTAACTGAAGCTGTCCTTGGATCTGCAATCCTCCTCTCTCATCCTCCCAAGTACTGGGACTATAAGCATGTGCCACCATACTCAGCCCCAAATATTTTTTTGGCAGTAATTTTTAAAAATCATTTTGTTCTACAAACATATATATACATGTATAAATGTGTGTATATATATATGCATATACATATATACATATATACACATATACACACACTATATATAATATATACTATATTATATACTATATACTATATAATATATATACTATATAATATATATTATATATTATATAGTGTGTGTATATATATATACACACATATATAGTATATAGTATAGTGTGTGTATATATATAATATATATATACACAACTATACATATATATATATATACATATATAAAATGTTGTGTGTGTGGTGTTGGTGATTGAACAATTGAACCTGGGGGCATTCTACCTCCAAAATACATACAACCGAAGCCCGATTTTTCTTTTTTTCTTTTTTTTTTTTTGAGGGTCTGGAGATGGAACCCAGGGGCATTAGATCTCCGAGCTACACCCCTGCCCTGTTTTTATTATTATTATTATTATTATTATTATTATTATTTATTTTGAAACAGGTTCTAAGTTGTGGAGGGCCTCACTAAGTAGCTGAGGCTGTCCACGAACCATGATCCTCCGGTCTCAGCCCCCCGAATGCTGGGATTACATAAGCATGCGTCACGACACCCAGCTAGTATTTACTTATTTGGTGTAACAATTTAATTGGTAAAATCTGTAATTCTTTAAAAAGAGAAATATAAAGCCAGTTGTGGTGGCGCATACTTGTAATTCCAGCATTTGGGAGGCTGAGACTGAAGGGCCACGGTTCTCGGACAGCCTCAGCTATTTAGTGAAGCCCTCCGCAACTTAGTGAGACCCTGTTTCAAAATAAAGAATAAGCCGGGCGTGGTGGTGCCTGCTTGTAATCCCCACGCTTGGGAGGCTGAGACAGGAGGATTGTGCAGATTCGAAGCCAGCCTCGCTGGCTTAAGAGACCCTGTTTCCAAATAAAAAGTATAAAATATGTCTGGGAGTGTAGCCCGGAAGTAGAAGGGTTTCCAGGAACCCCAGTACCACCAAAAATAAATAAATAAATAAAAATTAAAAATAAAGAGTAAAAAAAAAAAAGGGCAGGGGGTATAGCTCAGAGCTCAAATGCCCCTGGGTTCCATCCCCAGACCGGCAAATTTTTAAAAAGGGAAATATAAGCCAGGAGCTGTGGGGCATACTTGTAATCCTGGCATTCAGGAGACTGAGACTGGAAGATCTTGGTTCACAGCCTGCCTCAGCTACTTAGGCCCTCCACAACTCAGTGAGACCGTTTCAAAATAAAGAATAAAAAAAAATAGGGATGGGATGTGGCTCAGAGGTAGAATGCCCCTGGGTTCCATCCCCAGTACTACCAAAAGTGAGGGGGTAATATAAAATGGAAAACTAGATAGCTAACCTTTGGTATGGCAAATATTGCTTCTCTAATAATCATATCAAAGTAACGAAGTCTTTTTAGAAGGCCTGCAGTAAAGATAACACCATCTTTCTTAGTCCTCCTGTTTTGAACCTTCATTTATATTTTGCCTTTAAATACATGGATCTTAGCGTGGATAAACCAAAAATATAGCTGTTTCAAGTGTACCAATAATATAGTATTCTTGGGATGGAGGAAAGCTTCCTTTAATTGATGATGTTAATTTCAAGAGATAGCTATAGCCTACTTTTAGGAGTAAACTTTTTTTATATATATTTTGGAACAGGGAATATTTCTTGCTCTCTCACCTCCTTCTGACCACTGCACAAGCTTGCCACCAGTAGAGTCCTCTGGTGTATTTAAACTAAATCCTCTTTTCCCTGTCCTCAGCACTCCCTGTTTCTGCCTTTCTGCCTCATTTTCTCCTGCAACCTTACCCAAAGAGAGAGAGAAAGAGAGAGAGTGTGTGTTTGTTTGGTATTGGGGATTGAACCCAGAGGCATTCTACCTTCAAGCCACACCCCAGCCCGATTGTTTTCTTTTATTTGGAAGCAGGGTCTCCCTAGGTTGATGAGTCTCACTACTTGCTGAGGCTTTCCTTGAACTGCAATCTGAGTTCAATTCCCAGTACCACAAACATTAAAAAAAAAAAAGGTCATTTTTCCCAGGCACATGTACCTGTAGTCCAAATACTTGGGAGGCTGAGACAGGAGACTTGCAGATTCAAGGCCAACCTCAGAAACCAAGTGAGTCCCTGTTTCAAGTTTAAAGAGCTGGGGGGCTAGCTCAGAGGGTTAAAAAAAAAAAACAACAACAACAACAAAACAAATCCCCAGCACCAAAAGAAAGAAAAGTTTGTTTGTTTGTTTGTTTGTTTGTTTGTTTGTTTGTTTGCAGTACTGGGGATGGAACCCAGGGGCATTCTACCTCCAAGCTACACCCTCAGCCCTATTTTTTATTCTTTATTTTGAACAGGGTCTCGCTGAGTTGCAAAGGGCTTCACTAAGTAGCTGAGGCTGTCCTCGAACCACAATCCTCCTGTCTCAGCCTCCCAAATGCTGGGATTAAAAGTGTGTGTCACCACACCCAGCTTGGTAGCATATTTTTTGATAGATACTATAACAGGGAGGTATCATTAATGTTTTTGATACTGGGGATTGAACCCAGGGGCATTCTACCTCTGACCTAAACCCCAGCCCTATTTTATTTTGAAACAGTGTCATCTCACTAAGTTGTGAAGGGCCTTAATAAATTGTTGAGGCTGGCCACGAACCTGCTGTCCTCTTCCCTCAGCCTCCCAAGTACTAGGATTACAGGTATGCACCACCATGCTCAACATCATTAAACTTTATTTAGTGTGTGTGTGTGTGTGTAGCATTGGGAGTGGAACCCAGGAGCTTTTCTACCTCTGAGCTATATTACAGCCCTATCTTATACTTTATTTGGAAACAGGGTCTCACTAAGTTGCTGAGAGCCTCACTCAGTAGCTGAGGCTGGCTTCAAACCTGTGCAATCCTCTTGTTTCAGCTTCCCAAGTACTGGGATTGCAAGCGTGCGCCATCACACCGGGCTTCACTAAACTTTAGATAGGAATTTTCTCTTCCTATGATTTAGTAAGGTAGTATCCTTCAGTCTAGGTTAGCCTAAATATTTGAGTGATATATACTGACATCTAATAGCTTTACCTAATCTTAATAACCTATATTAGAAGCTCAGTGAAGAATATTTTATGCCGTCAGAAATTAAAATTGAGGGAGAACAGAAGCACATGCATACTCAACATCTGTGTACCCATCTAGCTCCTATGACATCTGCATTTTCACTTCATAGGGAACAGAAAGTCTTTGCCAGAGAAGTCATGTTAGAGAAACACGTGAACAAAAGTAGGATGTGTCTTCTGTATATGACTAAAGGGGAGATTACAAACTTGTTTGCTAAATCACATTCAGAACCACTCCCTGGGAGCTCTGATTGACCTAGCAAGTGTCACCCATGGAGGAGACAAGGCAGGTTTTGACCTAACCCTCCTAGATTCCTCCCCTGGCAAGGTGTGACTGCTGGTGTGCCCTTACTAGACACTTGGGTAAGTTACTTAATGAGTATCACCTTCATAGTTGTCAACTCACTGAGTGATCAAAACAAATTATTAGCCTAGTACAAGCACCAAGATCACTTTATCTTTAAGAGAGATGACAGTTTTCAATATTGTCACAACTTGTAAAACTGATATTGCAAAAACCACTTCTCAGTAATGAAGGGAATTTGAAAGTCAGGGTTCTCATTGTGAGACTCCTGACAAGTACCGTGGATACTACTGATGCAAAACAAGTGACTTTAGCTCTTTATTTTTTGTCTTAATTTTTTTGTGGTGCTAGAGATTGAACCCAAGGCCTCAAGAACACTAGGCAATTGTGATGTTGAGCTCCACCCTGCCCCTGAAAGGCCTTCTAAACATTACCTGTCACCTGGGATGTCATGACTCACATCTGTACAGACTTCTGGAGCCCAGTTTTTATACCTAGTCAAAACTAAAGCCAAAGCCAGGCGTGGTGGCCCACACTTGTAATCCCAGTGCTTGGAGGCTGAAACAGAAAATAGGTCTGGGAGTGTAGACAGAGTTAGGAAGCCCCTGGGTTCCATCCCCAGTACCACCAAAATAAAAAAAATTTAAAAATTAAAAAAATTAAAAAACTAAGGCCAAATCCCAGACAATATATTTAGAGACTTCTTTGAATGCCATCAGTGAAGTCTCTCAAGCAACATTGGTCCTTCACAGTTTCCAAATGAATTCCTGTGCCAATGGCCCAATCAGTCTGTTGGTAATAATCTGTCTTCTGCTGCTATACCAAAATACCTGATGCAGGGAACTTTATGAAGAAAAGAGGTGAGCGGGCGTGGTGGCACACGCTTGTAATCCCAGCATTTGGGAGGCTGAGACAGAAAAATCGCAGTTCGAGGACAGCCTCAGCTACTTAGTGAGGTCCTTTGCAACTCAGTGAGACCCTGTTTGGAAATAAAGAATAAAAAAGAGGGTTGGGGATGTAACTGGGAGGTAGAATGCCCCTGGGTTCCATCCCCAATAGTACACACACACACACACACACACACACACACACACACACACACACAGCTGGGCATAGTGGCTCACACTTGTAATCCCAGCACTTGGGAGGCTGAGATAAGCAGATCGCACAGGTTTAAAGCCAGCCTCAGCTACTAAGTGAGGCTCTTAGCAACTTAGTGAGACCTTGTTTCCAAATAAAGTATAATATAGGTCTAGGAGTATAGCCCAGAGGTAGAAAAGCCCCTGTGTTCCAGCCCCAGTATCACAAAAAGAAAGAAAGGAAGGAAGGAAGGTTTATTTTGCCTACAGTTTTGGAGACTTCCAGCCTCATCTATTTAGCCTATGGTCAGGGCCACCTTGGCTCTGACAGATAGAGAGGTTTACTCTATTTTACAACTTACTCTCAGGGAAACTACCTAGGATCCTATAAAAACTATCTTAATGTCTTGCAGGGTGGCACCTTCAATGACCAACCTGCCTACAACCAGGCCCCACCTCTTAAAGGTTCTACCACCTTACTACTGCCATGCTAGGAACCAGGATGCCAGCCCAGAAACCTTTGGGGAAAAACCACCTGCAAACCAGAGTGTAATCCAAATGCAAAGTGCCATTCAGAGGAATTTGAAGCCAAGAGCAATCTTATTTCATTTATATAATATCTATTTGCTTCTCCTTTGCCAAAACCTAATGTTGCTGCTGGGGTATGCACAGCTGAAAAAGGAATTTTTGTACTCAAGGAAGTCAGTAGGAAAACATTGACAGAGATATGTTCAAGGAGCTGTGAAGATATAAAGAGGGTTTCTTAACATGTGTGAATACATTAGAAAAAGCTATACCAAATAAAATACTGAAACCCTTGTTTTTTTGTTTTTGTGTTTTTGTGTGTGTGTGTGTGGTGGTGGTGGTGATACAGGGGGTAGAACCCAGAGGCTTTCTACCTCCGGGCTATACTCCCAGACCTATTTTATATTTTATTTGGAAACAGGGTCTCACTAAGTTGCTGAGAGCCTCACTAAGTAGCTGAGGCTGGCTTCGAACCTGTGTGATCCTCCTGTCTCAGCCTCCCAAGTACTGGGATTACAAGCATGCGCCACCACGCCCAGCTGAAACCCTTGTTCAGACCCTCAAAACAATGTTTTAGACAAGTTCTTATTTGAACACTCTTTATTTATTCTAAGAGTTTCAAGCAGCCCTTAATCTTCCTGCTTTTTTGTTTTGTGATTGTTTTTATTGTTTTGTTTGTTTGTTTGTATGGTACTAGGGATTGAATCCAGGAACATTCTGCCTCCTTGAAACACCCCAGTCCTAGTTTTTTTTTTTTTTTTTAACAAAATCTTAGTAGGTTGATGAAAATCTTACTATTTGCTAAGACTGTTCTCACACCTGTGATTCTCCTGTCTCAGGCTTCTAAGGTGTTCACCACCACACCTGGCTAATCGTCCCATTTTAACATTCTGTATATGTTAAAATGTATAAATGAAACTGCCCTATATCTACTTCAATAAAAATAACAGGTCCTGATCTGTTTTTGGTAACTTATATTAGGGATAAAATAATTCCAAGTATGTGTGGTGGCTGAGATAGGAGGATGGCAGATGTTTTTTGTTGTTGTTGTTGTTGTTTTGTTGTTGTTTGTTTGTTTTGCGGTACTGGGGATTGAACCCAGGGGCATTCTACCTCTGAGCTACACCTTCAACCCAATTTTTTTTATTTTTATTATTATTATTATTATTATTTTTTGGTGGTACTGGGGTTCCTGGAAGCCCTTCTACCTCCGGGCTACACTCTCAAACCTATTTTTACATTTTTATTTGGAAACAGGGTCTCCTAAACCAGCGCACACGGCTGGCTTCGAACCTGCGCGATCCTCCTGTCTCTGCCTCCCAAGTGCGGGGATTACAAGCGTGCACCACCACGCCCGGCCTATTTTTTTAATTCTTTATTTTGAAACAGGATCTCACTGAGTTGCAAAGGGCATCACTAAGTAGCTGAGGCTGTCCACAAACTGCAATCCAACTATCTCAGCCTCCCAGATGCTGGGATTACAAGTGTGTTCCACCATACCTGATTTAGGATGTTAGATTTGAGGTCAGCCTCAGCAATGTAGTGAGACTCTCAGCAACCTAGTGAGACCCACTTTCAAAGCAAAAAATGTTAAAGAGCTTGGCACTGAGCATGGTGGTACATGCTTGTAATCCCACTCTTTGGGAGTCTGAGACAGAAGGATCACAGGTTCAAGGACAGCCTCAGCAAGTAGTGAGATGCTCATCAAAGTAGCGAGCCCCTGTTTTTTGTTTTTGTTTTTTTCTTGTTGCAGTATTGGAGATGGAACCTAGGGGCATTCTACCTCCAAGCCACCCCCAGCCCTATTTTTTTATTCTTTACTTTGAAATGGTCTCACTGAGTTGCAAAGGACCTCGCTGATTAGCTAAGGCTGGTTGCAAATCACTTTCTTCATCTCAGCTTCCCAAATGCTGGGATTACAAGCCTGTGCCACCATGCCTGACTTGAGACCCTGTTTTAGTCCTTTCTTACTTTCTTCCTTCCTTTCTTTCTTATTTATTTATTTATTTATTTATTTATTTATTTATTTTTGCAGTAATGGGGATGAAACCCAGGGGCATTCTGCATCCAAGCTACACCCCCAGCCCTATATTTTATTCTTTTTTTTTTTTTTTTAGGCGGTACTGGGGGTGGAACCCAGAGGCTTTCTACCTCCAGGCTATACTCCCAGACCTTTTTTATATTTTATTTGGAAACAAGGTCTCACTAAGTTGCTGAGAGCCTCACTAAGTAGCTGAGGCTGGCTTCGAACCTGTGTGATCCTCCTGTCTCAGCCTCCCAAGCGCAGGGATTACAAGCATGTGCCACCACGCCCAGCTTGTTCTTTATTTTGAAACAGGGTCTCACTGATTTGCAAAGGGCCTCACTAAGTAGCTGAGGCTGTCCTCGAACAGTGATCCTCTTGTCTCAGCCTCCCAAATTCTGAGATTACAAGCATGCACCACCACGCTCTGCTTGGGACCCTGTTTTAAAATAAAAATATAAACCGGGCGTGGTGGTGCACACTTGTAATTCCCGCACTTGGGAGGCAGAGACAGGAGGATCGCGCAGGTTCGAAGCCAGCTGCGTGCCGCTGGCTTAGGAGACCCTGTTTCCAAATAAAAATGTAAAAATAGGTCTGAGAGTGTAGTCCAGAGGTAGAAGGGCTTCCAGGAACCCCAGTACCACCAAAAAAAAATTATATATATAAATATTATATAATATATATATTAATTATATATAAAAATAATAATATATTAAATATATTATTAATATATAATTATATATATATATATATATATATATATATATATATATATATATATATATATATATATATATATAGGCTGGAGGTGTAGCTTGGAGGTAGAATGCCCCTGGGTTCAATCCCTAGTGTAAATACATAAATGATCTATCTTCAGGTTCTGCCCAATGGTCGTGCATGGGAATCATTAACTGGTACTTTAAGTAGTTACACAATTGTGTTTCTTTTGTTTTTAATTCCTGCCATAGTAATTATAATTACATTTAATTATATTACTTAATTATTTCACATCTTGAAATGGAAGCAGACGTCAGTCAGAGACAGGAAGATCACTGTTTGCGGCCAGCCTCAGCTACTTAGTGAGGCCCTCTGCAACTTAGTGAGATCCTGTTTTAAAATAAAGAAATTTTTTTTAAAAAGGCTGAGGCTGCCGGGCGTGGTGGCGCACGCTTGTAATCCCCACGCTTGGGAGGCAGAGACAGGAGGATCGTGCAGGTTCGAAGCCAGCCGCACGCGCTGGCTTAGGAGACCCTGTTTCCAAATAAAAATGTAAAAATAGGTCTGGGAGTGTAGCCCGGACGTAGAAGGGCTTCCAGGAACCCCAGTACCACCAAAAAAAAAAAAAAAAAAAAAGGCTGAGGGTGTAGCTCGGAGATAGAATCCCCCTGGGTTCAATCCTTAGCACAAGAAAGAAAGAAAGAAAGAAAGAAAGAAAGAAAGAAAGAAAGAAAGAAAGAAAGAAAAGAAAGAAAGAGGAAGGGAGAAAGAAATGGAGGGAGGGAGGAAAGGAAAGGGAAAGGAAAAGGAAAGGAAAGGTTAAATGACGGCCTGGCATGCACATCTGTAATCTCAATAGGTAGAAGACTAAAATAGGAGAATTGTAGGTTTGAGGCTAGTGTTAGAAAGTTACCTTGTTTCAAAATAAAAAGGATTGCGAGTATACCTCAGAGATAGAATGCCCTTGGGTTCAAGCCCAAGACTAAAATTTAAAAAAGTAATAAAAGTTACATGATTTTTTTTTTTTTTTTTTTTTTTGCGGCACTGGGGATGGATCCCAGAGGCAATCTACCTCTGAGCTATACCCCTAGCCCTATATTTTATTCTTTTTTTTTTTTTTTTTTTTTTTTTTTTGTACTGGGGATGGAACCCAGGGGCTTTTCTACCTCTGGGCTATACCTTTATTTGGAAACAAGATCTCACTAGGTTGCTGAGAGCCTCACTAAGTAGCTGAGGCTGGCTTTGAACCTGTGATTCTCCTGTCTCAGCCTCCCAAGCGCAGGGATTACAAGCATGCACCACCAGGCCCAGCTCTTATTCTTTATTTTGAAACAGGCTCTCACTGAGTTGCAAAGGGCCTGAGGCTGTCACTGAGGCTGTCCGCGAACCGCAATCTTCTAGTTCAGTCTCCTGAATGATGGGATTACAAGTGTGCGCCACCACTCCTGGTTCTAATTTCTTGTTTTGAAACAGGGTCTCACTAGAGTTGCTGAGAGTCTAAGTTGTTGTGGCTGAGCTTGAACCTGTACTCCTCTTGTCTGTCTCAAATACTGGTATTACAGGCATGGGCCACTATGCCTGGCTATTTTTATTAAATAAATTTCTACTGTAATTTCCTAAAGATATTCTTTTTTTGAAATTTTGCTTTGTATAATCTTTAGTTCTTTTATGTGTACCTGGAAGTGATTTTTCATGTGTTATGGGATCCAAAACCAATTTTATTTATTTATTTATTTTTGCTGAAGATTTAAAGAAGTTTATTAAAAGATAGAAATACAGCCGGGCGTGGTGGCGCACGCTTGTAATCCCCGCGCTTGGGAGGCGGAGACAGGAGGATCGCGCTGGTTCGGAGCCAGCCTTACTGGCTTAAGAGACCCTGTTTCCACATAAAAATGTTTAAAAATAGGTCTGGGAGTGTGGCCCGTGGGAGTGTATACCGGAGGTAGAAGGGCTTCGGGCTTCCAGGAACCCCAGTACCACCAAAAGAAGAAAAAAAAAAAGATAGAAATACAGAAGAGAGGTACAGCTCCAAACCAGACTGGCATGGAGGGGTGACTCGAATGAATACACCCAATTTTATTTATTTATATACTGGTGCTAGGGATTGAACCCAGGGTATTCTACCTCTTACCTCCACTCTCAGCCCTATTTTATGTTTCAGTTTGAAACAGGGTCTCACTAAGTTGCTGAGGATTTTTCTGAGTTGTTGAGATTGGCCTGGAACCTGTAATCCTACTATCTTTGCCTCCCAAGTAGTGGAATTACAGGCAGCTGTGTATGGTGGCACACACCTGTAATTCCTCTACTTAGGAGACTGAGACAGGAGGATTGCAGGTTCAAGGCTAGCCTCAACAATGTAGCAAGACTTTCAGCAGTCTAGCAAGATCCTGTTTCAAACCCTGAAGATAGATCAGATGTGGTGGCACATGCTTGTAATCCCCATGCTTGAGAAGCTGAGACAGGAGGATCGCACAGGTTCTAAGCCAGCCTCAGCTACTTAGAGAGCCTTTCAGCAACTTAGTGAGACTCTGTTCGAAATAAAGTATAAAATAGGTCTGGGAGTATAGCCTGGAGGTAGAAAAGCCCCTGGGTTCCATCCCCAGTACCACACACACACACACACACACACACACACAACCTGAAGATATGGCTCAGAGGCAGAATGCCTCTAGGTTCAATCCCCAGTATCACAAATAAATAATAATAATAATAATAATAATAATAATATGATAATAATAATATTAGAGCTAGGATGTAGCTAGAGGTAGGATGTCCCTGGGTTTCATCTTGAAGTGGTATTGCTGGATCAAAGGTTAAATGTGTATGTAATTTTGTTTGCTATGGTCATATTCACTCTAAATGACTGCCATTTGCCTGACCCCACTGTTAACACAGTTGACAACAGCAACAACCAAGAACATGGCAAATGTTTGTAGCACGCCTCCTAGCAGCATCCCATTTGAGTGTAAAGCAGAAACTTCCCATTAGTTGCCCCCCCCCCATCTTGGACAACCACTTGACTTGTTCTTGATTCTTAAGTAGGGACCACTAACTCAACCTGAAGTAGACTCAAATACTGGCTTTTCCTTTCCAAAGGGAAAGGAGGTGAAGCCAGTGCTCAGATGTACCTGTTGTGTCTATCACTAAAGTAAGGCTGAGGTGTTGCTCTGTGAGACAACGCCCCTGGGTTTAATCCCAGTATTGCAGAAGAAGTAAAGGATATATGTCTCAGTTTAATCAATTAAAAGAGGTACAGAGGCCTAGGAGTATATTTCTTCTCAATCTAAAAAGTTTATTACCAAGCTGGGCAGGCATGGTGGCACATGCTTGTAATCCCAGCATTCGGGAGGCTAAACCTGGAGGATCACGGTTCATAGACATCCTCGGCTACTTAGTGAAGCCCTTTGCAATTCCATGAGACCCTGTTTCAAAATAAAGAAAAAATAGGGCTGGGCATGCAGCTCAGAGGTAGAATGCCCCTGGGTTCCATCCCCAGTACTTAAAAAAAAAAGTTTATTACCATTTTTTTTGTGTGTATGTGTGTGGCACTGGGGATGGAACCCAGGGGCATTCTACCTCTGAGCTACAAAAAATAAAAAATAAAAAATAAATAACTAAGCTGTCCGTGAACCGCGATCCTCCTGTCTCAGCCTCCTGAATGCAGGGATTAGAAGAGTGTGCCACCACGCCCAGCTCACATTAGCTTAGGAGTGGGAGGGTAAGGAAGGGACAAATATGGCAAGAAACCATGCACTTAGCACTAAACATTGAATTTGAGATGTCTGTTATCCACGAGGTGACACCAATTAGGCAGTTGAGTGTTTGAGTCTGGGTTCGAGTAGAAGTCTGAACTTGAGAAATAAATTTGGAAGATAAGATGTTATCATTTAAGTTTGTAATGTCCCTCCAAAAGCTTTTGTGTTGACAACCTAGTCCCCAGTGCATGGAGACTCAGAAGTGGGGCTTGGCTGGGGAGGGTGAGTCACTAGGGGTGGGGCATTAGGGATGATAGTATCTCCAGCCTCCCCTCTCCTTCTTCTCCTCCTCCTTGTCCTCGCTGTCGTCCTCCTCCTCCTTCTCCTCTTGTTTCTCTTCTGCTCTCTCTCTCCCTCTCTCTCTCCCTCCCTCTCTCCTTCCTCTCTCCTTCCAGCTGCCATGAATTGAGCAGCTCTTCTCTGTCACGTTCTCTCACCATGAGATTTCTGCCTTGTAGCTGGCTAACTATGGACTAAAGCTCTAAAACCATAAGCCCAAATAAGCGTTTTCTCCTCTAAGCTTTTCTTGTCGGGTATTTAAGCTGACTAATACACAGTGAAAATGGTATTTGGCTTCATCTGCTCTGGTTGCTATAACAAAATACAAGAAACTGGCTTAAACACAGAAATATATTTTCTCACAATTTTGGAAGCTGGAAGTTTCAGATCAAGGTGCCAGCATGGTCAGGTTCTGGTGAGGGCCCATCTTCCTGGCTTGCAGACAACTGACTTCTTCCGGTGTCTTCACATTGCCCTTTCTTTGGATGCTTATGGTAGAAAAAAACCTCTCTCTCCCTCTCTCTTCTCCTTCTTCTTCTCCTCCTCCTCCTCCTCCTCCTCCTCCTCCTCCTCCTCCTCCTCCTTCTTCTTCTTTTTCTTCTTCTTCTTCTTCTTCTTCTTCTTCTTCTTCTTCTTCTTCTTCTTCTTCTTCTTTTTCTTCTTCTTCTTCTTTCTTCTTCTTCTTCTTCTTCTTCTTCTTCTTCTTCTTCTTCTTCTTCTTCTTCCTCTCTCTCTCTCTCTCTCTCTCTCTCTCTCTCTCTCTCTCTCTTTCTCCCCCTCCCTCCCTCCCTCCCTCCCTCCTTATGAGGTCTCTATCTTATCAGTTAGGACCTCAACATTATGGGAGGAGGTGTTGGAAACCATTCATTTGATTGCCTGGATAAAATCACTAAAAAAGCAAGGATAGATGGAAAAGAAAATGATTCAAGGACTCATCTTGGACTCATCTCAGTTAGAGGCCAAAAAGATCAGCAAAGGACACTCAGAAGAAACAAGGAAGGTAGGAGAAAGTCTAGTCACTTTATTTATTTTGTGGTACTGGGGGAACCCAGGGGCTTTTCTACCTCTGGGCTATACTCCCAGACCTATTTTATACTTTATTTGGAAACAGGGTCTCACTAAGTTGCTGAGAGCCTCACTCAGTAGCTGAGGCTGGCTTCAAACCTGTGCGATCCTCCTGTCTCAGCCTCCCAAGCGCTGGTATTACAAGGGTGTGCCACCACACCGGGCTCTCTAATCACTTTAAAAAATTAGCAGTATCTTTTTTGTGTTTGTGTGGTACTAGGAATTGAACCCAGAGACATTTTACCTCCAAGATATATACCCAGCCCTATTTTATTTATTTTTTTTATTTTTAAACAGGGTCTTGATAGGTTGATGAGAGTCTCACTACTTGCTGAGGCTGTTCTCAATCCTGTGATCCTCCTATCTCAGCTTTACAAATACTTGGATTACATGTGTGCTACCACATGCAGCCTGGCAGTATTTATTGAAACAGAATATATGTTTATCTGTGACCTGGCAATTCTGCTGGGTGTTTATCCAACAGAAATGAATATCTATATCTACCACATGGCATGTACAGGAATGCTCTTAGCACCTTTATTCAAATTGTTCCATACTAGAAACAATAAGTATGAAACATTAGTCAACAAAAGGATGTTTGTTGGAACAAGAAATCCATGATATATTAATGTAATAGCATGCTATACACTATTGAAAAGGATAATCTCAGCATATTGAGCAGCAGAAAAAATCATTGCATGATTGTATTTATGAGACATTTAAAAACAGGCAAAACTAGAGCCAGGCGTGGTGGCACACACTTGTAATTCCAGTATTTGGGAGGCTGACAGGAGGATCAAGGTTCACAGACAGCCTCAGCTACTTAATATGGCTCTTTGCAACTCAGTGAGACCCTGTTTCAAAATAAAGAATAAGCCAAGCGTGGTGGCGCACGCTTGTAATCCCCGCGCTTGGGAAGCGGAGACAGGAGGATCGCGCAATTTCGAAGCCAGCTGCAATGGCTTAAGACACCCTCTTTCCAAATAAAAATATAAAATAGGTCTGGGAGTGTAGCCCTAAGATAGAAGGGCTTCCAGGAACCCCAGTACCACAAAAAAATAAAGAAAGAATTAAAAACTAGGGCTGGGAGTATAGCTTAGAGGTAGAATTCCCCTGGGTTTCATCCCCAGTACCCCAAAACAAAACAAACAAACAAAAAACAGACAAAACTAACACACAGAGATAGAGGTCAACATGGTTGTTAGCTATGGAAAAGTTGTATATGGTAAAAAACTAACCTTGGCCAAAGAGAGGTCTCCTTTGCCTGGAGTGCCTGGGATTGATCCCTAAACTTTAGAAATGTCCTACCTGATAGAAGTATCTTTGGGGCTTTGGGCCACACCAGCTAGTTTAACAGTGTGCCTTATCTGGGGGGCACTGGTCATTTCTTATTCCTGGAATTTTCTAGTTATCTGGCCAATAAGCAAAAAGCAAGCACTTAAGGTCTTCAGCTCCAATCTTTTGTTCATTTCTTATTGCTGGAATTGGTGGGGGCTTGAAGTATGCAGTATCTTTCTTGATCACTCAAGGGTCTAGAGACTAAGGACAAACATGTAGGTAGCTGACGTGTCCACATGGCCCATGTAAAAATAGCCTCTATAAAAATGCTGGATACCAAGTCTCATTCAATCTAATCCTTCCACTGCAATCAATTGTAACTATAAGTATAAGACCTTTAAATGGATTCTATGAGTTCTTCTAGTGAATCTTTGTAACCAAAGATGTCTTTGGGACCCACAAAGTAACAATTTGTATGAAATAAGAATGGTCTTGGGAATTCTCAAGCACCAAGTTGGTACTTGGATGAGCTTGACATAACTTTCTGGGATGGAGGAAGGGTTCTTTATCCTACCTGGGGGATGGTTTCATGGGTGAGTATGTTGTAGGTAGCCATTGATCTATAGGCTTAGCAGTTGTTTATTATATCTAAATTATAAGCAATTTGTTGTTGTTATTGTGCTGGGATTACTGGTATGTACCACCACACCCAGATTCTTCCTTTCTCAGTGTGTATATTAATTTTATTTTACTGCAGCCATCATCAAATTCTGTGTTAAATAGTGACTTTAGCCAGGTGTGGTGGTGCAACCCTTTAATCCCAGTACTTGTGAGGCCGAGACAGGAGAATCACAAACTCATGGCCAGCCTCAGCAACTTAGTGAGGTCTTCCATAACTTACTGAGACCCTGTTTCAAAAAAATAATAAGGCTGGGGTGGGGGTGTAGCTCATAGGTAGAATGCCTCTGGGTTTAATCCCCAGTGTCTAAATAAATAAATAAATAAATAAATAAATAAATAACTTTGTGTGTTTAGTTGTTTCCATTTCTCAATAGCAATCGCTTGAACACATTATAATATATATTCATGGATATAGATCACAGCTTGTACTCCTATATTTGATTAGATCATTACTTTTTTGATGTTATTAATAATGCTGCCATTGCAGCTCGGAGGTAGATGCCCCTGGGTTCCATCCCCAATATAATAATAATTAGTAATAATAAGACTGTTTCTGCCATTGTTATTTTGGTATAAAAAGTTTCTGTTATACTTAGCATTCTTTCCTTAGACTGGAGTTGCAGAATTAAAGTATTAGATCAAAAAAGTGCAAACATTTGTCAAGGTTCTTGACTCTTAGAGATAAATTACGCCCCATGAGTATTTGTCTCTGTGTGCTCCCTCCAGCAGGATGTAAGCCCCTCTTGGGAGTCTTAACAGTAATTCTCTTTTGAAAATATCTGCCATTTTTTGGAGATGGGAAGTTGGGAGCCAGTGTATCTCATTGTTTTTCTGATTTGCATTCTTTGATCTTTAGTGTGAACATTCCCCCCCACACACATATTTGGAATATATTTTGAATCTAAACCCTCACAGCTGGCTCATACTCAGGTGGCAAGTCATTTGAGTTTGGAGGATTCTATGGAACGAATCGCTTTCCCCTCAATCCCCATCAGGAACCAAGAGCCAGACGGCTAACAGAGGCCCTGGTGAAAGACAGGGCTGCAATGAGGTCACCCTGGACATTCCTCCTGGCTCTCTCAGCCTGGGGACATTCCAGGGGATGATGCCATTGGGGCAGACACTCCTACACTTGGTATTACACTACTTTGGACACTGCAGGTTAAAACTATGGTTTTGACTTGTAGCTGGCTGGATGATGGCCATCTGCTGTGGGCATGGGCAGTCCAGACAAGTGAGATGGTGGTGAAGGAAGAAACAGGTGGGGAGATGGCAGGCACCGAGGTTGGCATGACAATGAGCTTTTGGTGTCCAAGGAGGCTGGCAAGGTCACCCAGCAACAAAAGATGGCAGTGCCCAAGGACTGGCACCAGGTTCAAGAACACAGAACCAGGCGGTGCCACTCCTGGGTATCTTTCCAAAGGGGCTGAAATCAGAAAACTACAGCAATATATACATATCTGTGTTCATGGCAGCACAATTCACAATAGCCAGATTATGGGACCAACCTAGGTATCCATCAACAATAGATGAATGGATTTCAAAATTGTGGGATATACACACAATGGGATTCTACTTAGCAATCAAGAAGAACAAAATAATGTTATTTGCAGAAAAATGGATGAACCTGGGGAACATTGTATTAAGTGAGATTCGCCAGTCACAGAAAGTGAAGGGTCATATGTGTTCTCTCATATACGGAAGCTAGGGAGTAATCGGGATGCCAGAGGAACTCTGGGTAATGGAGGAGAAACTTCAGGGGAGCCAGGGAGGTGGTCTACGGGAAGGGAATGAAGAATTAATTCCACTGACATTGTGTTCATATGTGAGAAAACCAATGTCAGTCTTAGCACCCTGTATAAAGAAGGGGGAGTGGGAAGGGAGCCGGGGAAAGCCCACCAAGTGCTGTGTGCAAGTATGTCACTCTAACTATGAGCTCCATTATGATGTGGGACTCTAATGCCCAATAAAAGTTTATTTTAAAAAAACAGAAAAGAAGCTACTTTCCTATACTGAATATACATATACATTTGACATATATAAGGCAAAGGAGACATGGGGAGCCATCGACATGTAGACTGGGCAAGCCTGTGTGATGGCCTCACTCTAACCATCCACCTGTGCATGAACTCATGCCTGAGACCAACAGTAGCCCCTCTGCGTGTAGTCCTGTGACCTGGTCACCTCCAGTGGACCCACCTCTCAATATGCCCAGTGAAATGTTGAGTGGTTATTTCTGGGATGATGAGTGACTTTTAGAATCTTATTTTTAAAATTTTTTTTCTGGGGTAGGTAGTCCTGGAAATTAAACCCAAGGCCATTCTACCTCTGAACTACAACCCCAGCCCTATCTTATTACTTTTTAAAACTTTTTTGAAAAAGGTTTTGCTAAATTACCACAGGCTGCCCTGGAACCTGCAATCCTCCTGTTTCCACCTCCCAAGCACTGCGATTACAGGTATGCACTGAGGTATGCATCAGTCAGCCTCGCCTTGATTACCAGGTCTGCCATCCCACTGTGCCCAGCTGGCTCCAGCACAACCCTGAACAACCTCTTACAACATAGTGAGTGGACAGACAGGCTGTCTGGCACTTTGGAAGCAAATGAGAATTGGAGTTGCTGCAGTTTTCTGTACTGAGATTCTGGTAAAGCCATGGGCGAGGCTGGCCCCAGGAAAGGAGGAAGAGGATGAGACTGAGAGCAGAGGGGGAGGCTTGGAAGAAGACACACACCTGCAAGCCTCTCCCAGCGTCCCATGGAACCACCCAAGTGTCTATCACAAGACCTTCAAGTGAAGGCCCTGACCCTGCCTACTGCATGCCCTGGGGCCTCCACCAAGCATGGCACACAGAGGGAGTGGGCTCAAAGTGACCTTCTTAATCATGTCAGCAGGGGAGGGATAGTACAGGCTGGACTCCCCGAGACTGCAGCAGCATCACAGAAGAAGCCAAACACCCACCATACACAGGGACAGCCAAGTGCCAGCAGGTACCAGAGGAGGCAGGAGCTCCTCGTGGATTCAATTTGATGGGCTTGTGGGGTGAGGAGTGTGTTGCTGTGAAGGTCATTGTGCAGTTCCTGAGCCTGGTAAAATTCTGTATGAGGTTTGAGGAGGAGGTCACTTCCCAGATCTAAATAATAGAAGCACCCAGAAGGAAATAACCCGAGGTTTCTGCCAATTGATCTTAAGACTGGGAAAAGGTCCCACAGTTATTAATAACTTCTGTGTTCTGGGAACTGATTTCAGGCACCAGACAAAGGGATTAAAAGTTGCTGTTGAAGGCAAAGTGGTTTCAGCCAAAGCTCTACTTTCAGTCCTCTCAGTAAGTGAGAGCTCCCTCCACAAGGGCTGACTGGCCTCCTGACGGGCCTGGTGAGCTGGAAGCTGTGGGATTGACTGGAATGTTTTCATCAGGGCTTGGTCTGCATGGTGTCTTGCCTCTGGACAACCCCCACTTCAGGCTACTCTGAGCACAGAGATACAGTTGCTTTTGTGGCTTCTGGAACAGCTGAGGGCAGAGTCCCCCTCTGGCCTGAGACCTTCCAGAACAAACAGCAGGACCTAGGGAGGTAGACTCCATGTTAACTATTCAGGGCACTGAATGCCACCTTGTCCAGCAGAGTGTGATGGTGGCTTTTTTTTTTTTCTTTTTTTTTGGTACTGCGGATGGAACCCAGGGGAAAGCTGAGACAGAAGGATCTCAGGTTCGCAGCCAGCCTCAGGTACTTAGTGAGGCCCTTTGCAACTCAGTGAGACCCTGTTTCAAACTAAAGAATAAAAAATAAGGCTGGGGGTATAGCTTGGAGGTAGAATGCCCCTGGGTTCCATCCCCAGTACTGAAAAAAATAAAAAGTCCTTCTTGTACAGGAATGTTTAGCACCTCACTAGAGGCAGGATAGACTGACAGCCATTCCAGTGTGCATCTGCCAGTGATGGGACAAATTTCACTCCATCCATACCATGGAGAATCACCCAGAGATAAAAGGAGAAAATAGTCATACATGTATAATCACCAAAGCACATGTCACTGTGAAACAAATGAACAGCCAGGGAGTGAGACCCTTAATGGTTTACAAAGACCCTGTTTCAAAACAAAGAAGGTAAAGGGCTGGGGTGTAGTTTGAAAGGGATGCCCCTGGGTTTAATTTCCAGTATCCCCCCCACAAAAAAAATAAAAAAGAGGAAGAAAGAAAGAAAAGAAGGAAGGATAAGAGAAGGCAAACTATGGTGTCAGAAATGAGACCAGATGGGCTGTAATCCTAGGGACTTGGGAAGCTTGAAGCAGAAGGATCACAAATTCAAGACCAGTTTGGGTAACTTAGAAAAAATGTCTCAAAATAAAAAGGGCTAGAGGTACAGCTCAGTGGTACAGCACCTGTGGGCTCAACCCTCTTATTCTTCTGCTCCCCAGAAATAAGAAAGAAAGAAAAGAAAATGAGATCAGTGGTTGCTGTGAGCCAGAAGACCAGTTGCAAAGGATTGTATCTTGAGTCCGGTGCCGGTTGTTATGTGTGTGCAAATTGGTCAAAACTCATTCATTGCTCTTCTTAAAACTGTTTTAGAGCCGGGCGTGGTGGCGCACGCTTGTAATCCCAGCATTTGGGAGGCTGAGACCTGGAGGATCGCGGTTCACAGACAGCCTCAGCTACTTAGTGAGGCCCTCTGCAACTCAGTGAGACCCGGTTTCAAAATAAAGAAAAAAAATAGGGCAGTGGGTGTAGCTCGGAGGTCAAATGCCTCTGGGTTCCATCCCCAGACCCGCAAAAAAAAAACAAAAAAAAAACAACAAAAAAAAAAAACTGTTTTAATGCAACTGGGCTCAGTGGCACATACCTGTAATCCCAATACTTGGGAGGCTGAGACAGGATTTCAGGTTTCAGCCCAACCTCAGCGATTTAGCAAGACCCTATTTCAAAATAAAATTAAAAAAATAAGCCAGGCGTGGTGGTATATGCTTGTAATCCCAATACTTGAGAGGCTGAGACAGGAGTATCGCAGGTTTGAGGACAGCCTCAGCAAGTAATGAGACTCATCAACCTAGTGAGACCCTGTTTCCAAATAAAAATTAAATAGATATGGGGATGTAGCTCAGAGGTAGAATTCCCCTGGGTTCAATCCCTAGTGAACACACACACACACACACACACACACACACACACACACACACATGTTTAGATGCAGCCAGGTGCAGTGGCCCATGCCTCTACTCCCAGCACTTGGAAGGCTGAAACAGGAATTGCTGATCTGAGGACAGCCTCAGCTAGTAGTGAGACTCAGCAATTTAGTGAGAGGTTTATTTTATTTGTTTATTTTTTGTGGTACTAGGGATGAAACTAAGGGGCATTCTACCTCCAAGCCACACCCCAGCCCTATTTTTTTTAATTTTTTTATATTTATTTATTTATTTATTTATTTATTTATTTATTTATTTATTTATTGGTGGTACTGGAGATGGAACCCTTCTACCTCCGGGCTACACTCCCAGACCTATTTTATATTTTATTTGGAAACAGGGTCTCTTAAACCAGCGAGGCTGGCTTCGAACTTGCGCGATCCTCCTGTCTCAGCCTCCCAAGCGTGGGAATTACAAGCGTGTGCCACCACGCCCAGCTTTTTTTTTTTTTTTTCTTTATTTTGAAACAGGGTCTCACTGAGTTGCAGAGGGCCTCACTAAGTAGCTGAGGCTGTCCGTGAACCATGATCTTCCTGTCTCAGCCTCCCGAATGCTGGGATTACAAGTGTGTTCCATCACGCCCAGCTTGAGATTCTGTTTTAAAACAGAAAGGGCTTACACACAAGCTCTGCTACCTTGAGCTCATTGCTTAGCCTGTCTGAGCCTCAGCTTGTCTGTAAGATACTTTTGCAATAAACAACAAAAACAACAAAACAAACAAAAAACAAGCTGGGCACAGTGGTACACGCTTGGCCTGTAATCCCAGTATTTAGGAGGCTAAAACAGGAGAACTGCAAGTTTGAGGCCAGTCTCAGCAGTGTGTGTGTGTGTGTGTGTGTGTGTGTGTGTGTGTGTGTGTGTTAGCGAGGATGGAACCCAGGGGCCTTTCTACCTCCAGGCTATATTCCCAGACCTATTTTCTATTTTATTTGGAAGCAGGGTCTCACTAAGTTGCTGAGAGCCTCACTAAGTAGCTGAGGCTGGCTTTGAACCTGCGCAATCCTCCTGTCTCAGCCTCCCAAACAGGGATTACAAACACACGCCACCATGCCTGACTCTATAATCCCAGTGTTTGGGAGGCTGAAACAGGAGGATCACAGGCTCAAGGACAGCCTCAGTAAGTAGTGTGACTCTTATCAACCTAGTAAAATCCTGTTTCAAAAATAAAAATAAAATATGGTTGAGGGTATACCTTGGAGGTAGAATGTCCCTGAGTTCTACCCCCAGTTTAAATAAATAAATAAAGGCTGTAGATGTAGCTCCAGGGTAAAGCACCCCGTGTTCAGTCCCCAGTACTGAATAAACAAACAATTGCTTTAACGTCACAGAAAACTCTTGCTTCCAGACACAAAGAACACCTGGATAGAGCGATTGCTTTCCACTCTGCACCCACTGCACAGGCAGCTTTAAAGGCTGCTCACCCCAGGTTGTTCAAATGAAGGGTCAAGCTGGACATGGTGGAAAATGCCTGCAACCCCAATACTTGGGAGGCTGAGACGGGAGGATCACAGCTCTGAGGAAAGCCTCAGCAACTTAGTGAGACTCTCACTAACCTAGAGAAACCCTGTTTCAAAACATAACAGAAACTGGGTGTGGCGGCACAAGCTTGTAATCTCTGCACTTGTTAGGCTGAGACAGGAGGATTGCACAGGTTCGAAGCCAGCCTCAGCTACTTAGTGAGGCTCTCAGCAATTTAGTGACACCCTGTTTCCAAAAGTATAAAATAGGTCTGGGAGTGTAGCCTGGAGGTAGAAAAGCCCCTGGGTTCAACCCCCAATACCCCCCCACACACACACAAATAAAAATAACAGAACAAAAATACATTTAAAAAATAATAAAAAGGAGCCAGGCGTGGTGGCGCACGCTTGTAATCCCAGCATTTGGGAGGCTGAGACCGGAGAATCTCGGTTCGCAGACAGCCTCAGCTACTTAGTGAGCCCCTTTGCAACTCAGTGTGACCCGGTTTCAAAATAAAAAATAGGGCAGGGGGTGTAGCTCGGATGTCGAATGCCCCTGGGTTCCATCCCCAGAACTGCAAAATAAGTAAACAAACAAACAAATAAATAAAAATAAATAAATAAATAAATAAAAAGGTCTAGGGGTATAGTTCAGAGGTAGAAAGCCCCTATATTCAATCCCCAGTACCGTAAAGAAAAGAAAAGAAGGAAAAAAAAAAAAAAAAGCAGGGTCAACATTCCTGCTAGCTAGTGGGAAATTCTTCACTGACACGTACCTGCTTCCGTGATTTGTTGACCATTTTTCCATCTAGCAGGCAGCTGTGAGTAATGTGTGTTTTTTGTTTTTGTTTTTGTTTTTTGCAGGTCTGTTTTTATTCTTTTCTTTTTTTCTTTTTTTTTTTTTTTTTTTTTTAGTGGTACTGGGAGTGGAAGCCAGAGGCTTTCTACCTCCAGGGTATAAAATTTTATATTTTATGTATAAACAGGGTCTCCCTAAGTTGCTAAGAGCATCACAAAGTAGCTGAGGCTGGCTTTGAACCTGTGCGATCCTCCTGTCTCAGCCTCCCAAGTGCTGGGATTATAAACGTGCACCACCAGCCCGGCTTTATTCTTTACTCTGAAACAGGGTCTCTCTAAATTGCAGAAGACCTCACTAAGTAGCTGAGGCTGCCCACAAACAGCGATTCGCCAGTCTCTGCCTCCCGAATGCTGGGATTACAAGCGTGCACCACCACGCCCAGCTTGTGAGTAATGTTTAACAAAAAGAGAGGCTAATTTATGCAAGCCATGTTTACAATATAAGGGTAGGGGGAGAAGTGCCCCTACTGGCTATGCAGAAGGGTGTGCATGGGGCACCCTTGCATTCTATTAGCAAATTAGGTGCCAAATACCACCCCACCGCTGCTGACAGCCCTTCCTCTCAGCATGCTGAGAATTTTGGAAGCTCTGTGTGAAGGCAGCGACACCTGTTAAAAGGAAAACACAAAGAGCAGGGTTTCTATGTCCTGAGTTCATTGAGATAGCAGGGATGTTCTCGATCCCACTGAATCCCTCGTACCCTGGCCACACCAGCCCAGCAGGACATGGCTTTGGCAACTTGCTATTTTGCCCTTGAGCTAATTTTTTACTGTAGAATTTCTAGTGCTATGAATTATGATCAGACTTTTACTTTCTAAAGCCTACTAGTTCAAATCTCTCTCTCTCTCTCTCTCTCTCTCTCTCTCTCTCTCTCTCTCTTTTTTTTTTTTTTTTTTTTTTGTGGGTCTGGGGATGGAACCCAGAGGCATTTGACCTTTGAGCTACAACCCCTGCCCTATTTTTTTTTTTTTTTTTTTTTTTTTGGTGTGGTACTGGGGTTCCTGGAAGCCCTTCTACCTCCGGGCTACACTCCCAGACCTATTTTTACATTTTTATTTGGAAACAGGGTCTCCTAAGCCAGCACACGGGACTGGCTTCGAACCTGCACGATCCTCCTGTCTCTGCCTCCCAAGCGCGGGGATTATAAGCGTGTGCCACCACGCCCGGCCCCTGCCCTATATTTTATTCTTTACTTTGAAACTGGGACTCTCTGAGTTGCAGAGGACCTCACTAAGTAGCTGAGGCTGTCCGTGAACAGCGATCCTCCAGGTCTCAGCCTCCCGAATGCTGGGATTATAAGCGTGTGCCACCACGCCCGGCTTTCAAATCTCCTTTTTAAAATTTTTATTTTGTTTTCTGACACTAGGGATCGAACTCAGGGGAATTCTACCTCCAAGCTACACCCCCAGCCCTTTTTTTGTAATTTTTTTTTTTTAAACAGCCTTTCTGAGTTGCTGAGAGTCTCACTAAGTTGCTGAGGCTATCCTCGGACTAAGATCCTCCTGTCTCAGCCTCCCAAGTAGTTGGATGACAGGCATGTGCTTCTACCATGCCTGGCCTTTTTTTTTTTTTTTTTAATATCATTTGCTTCATCAATCATGACATTTTTGGTTGCCTGTGACAGAAAATTTAAACTGGTTTCAAGAGAGAAAAAAGACATTATTATTATTATTATTATTATTATTATTATTATTATTATTTGCAGGTCTGGGAATGGAATCCAGGGGCATTAAACCTCTGAGCTACATCTCCTGCCCTATTTTTTATTCTTTATTTTGAAACCGGGTCTCACTGAGTTGCAGAAAGCCTCACTAAGTAGCTGAGGCTGTCCTTGAACCGCAATCTTTTGGTCTCAGCCTCCCAAATGCTGGGATTACAAACCTGGGCCACCCACACCCGTCTAAAAGGAAATTATTGGTATACCTTAGTGAGAAGTCAAGGGGATGTCAGGGAACACTGTATCAAAGAACTCAGGGGGCCGGGCATGGTGGCGCACACTTGTAATACCAGCATTTGGGAGGCTGAGACTGGAGGATTGTGATTCTCGAACAGCCTCAGCTACTGAGGCCCTCTGCAACTTAGTGAGACCCTGTTTCAAAATAAAGAATAAAAAATAGGGCAGGGGGTATAGCTGGGAGGTTGAATACCCCCAGGTTCCATCCCCAGACCGGAAAAAAAAAAAAAATTCAAGGGTGTCTAAAATCCAGCCCTTCCAGCCAGGCGTGGTGGTGTACGCTTGCAATCCCCGCGCTTGGGAGGATGAGACAGGAGGATCTCACAAGTTCGAAGCCAGCCTCAGCTACTTAGTGAGGGTCTCAGCAACTTAGTGAGACCCTGTTTCCAAATAAAAATATAAAATAGGTCTGGGAGTATAGCCCAGAGGTAGAAGGCCTCTGGGTTCCACCCCCAGTACCACACACACACACACACACACACAAAAATCCAGCCCTTCCATCTCTTGATTCCAATTTCCTCCAAGTTGACTTTCTTCTCAGGCTAGAACTCCTGTGGTGATGAACACTTCACCAACATATGCAGGGTGGTATGCAAGGAAGCAGAGGCCATGTGGAAACAGTGCCTATTTCTTTTTTTTTTTTTCTTCTTTTCTTTTCTTTCTTTCTTTTTTTTTTTTTTTTTTGGAGGTACTAGAGTTCCTGGAAGCTCTTCTACCTCCGGGCTACACTCCCAAACCTATTTTTACATTTTTATTTGGAAACAGGGTCTCCTAAACCAGCGCGCGCGGCTGGCTTCGAACCTGCGCGATCCTCTTGTCTCTGCCTCCCAAGCGCGGGGATTACAAGCGTGCGCCACCATGCCCGGCGAAACAGTGCCTATTTCTAATGTACTAGCGTACTAGCAAGAATTCTAGGGGATCTGCACAAATTCCAAAACTAGCTGTCCCTATGAGTCTTGTGGCTGCTTACAAGATCTCCTTCTGGGATCACTTTTTCCAAATCACCTGGGCCACTGGTGGGAAGAAGTGGTTAACTTAAAAACAATTGAGAGGCCGCGCTTGGGAGGCAGAGACAAGAGGATCGCGCAGGTTCGAAGCCAGCTGTGCTGGCTTTAGAGACCCTGTTTCCAAATAAAAAAGAAAAAGTATAAAAATAGGTCTGGGAGTGTAGCCTGGAGGTAGAAACCCCAGTATCACACACACACACACACACACACACACACACACACACACACACACACAACCAATTGGGGAACTAACACCAACCGAAAGATGTCAGGCAAAACAGCAGATGTCCATCCCAGAGCTCTTTCTGTGTGTGTGGTACTGGGGGTAGAACACTTTCTCTTTGGGCACAGGTAATGAGGATATTTTCCTTGGTTCCTCTTGCGTAAGTCCTATGTGGTGTGTGTGTGTGTGTGTGTGTGTGTGTGTGTGTGTGTGTGTGAGAGAGAGAGAGAGAGAGAGAGAGAGAGAGAGAGTGAGTACTGGGGATGAAACCCATGGCCATTTTATCTCTGAGCTATACTCTCAGTCATATTTAATTCTTAGATTTTTTTTGGGGGGGTGGTACTGGGGGTGGGACCAGAGGCTTTCTACTTCCGGGCTATACTCCCAGACCCATTTTATACTTTATTTGGAAACAGGCTCTCACTAAGTTGCTGAGAGCCTCACTAAGTAGCTGAGGCTGGCTTCGAACTTGTGAGATCCTCCTGCCTCAGCCTCCCAAGCATGGGTATTACAAGCGTGCACCACCACGCCTGGCTTAATTCTTAGATTTTGAAACAGGGTCTCACTAAGATGAGAGTCTCACTAATTACTGAGGCTGTCCTTGAACTTGCAGTCCTTCTGTCTCAGCCTCTTAAGTATTGGGATTACAATTGTGAGCCACCACATCGGTGCAAAGTCCTGTTTTCCCTCAAACAACCTTATTTGCACTTCTCTTTTATTATTATTTGGTGATCCTGGGGATTGAGCTACACATCATCCCTATTTTATTTTATATTTTTGCGGGTCTAGGGATGAAACCCAGGGGCATTTGACCTCTGAGCTACACCCCCTGCCCTATTTTTTATTCTTTATTTTGAAACAGGGTCTCACTGAGTTGCAAAGGGCCTCACTCAGGAGCTGAGGCTGTTCACGAACTGTGATCCTCCTGTCTCAGCCTCCCAAATGCTGGGATTACAAGCATGTGCCAACACACCTGGCTTGTTTTTTTTTTATTTTGTTTTTGTTTTTGTTTTTTTTTTTTTTTTTTTGGTGGTACTGGGGTTCCTGGAAGCCCTTCTACCTCCGGGCTACACTCCCAGACCTATTTTATATTTTTTTTATTTAGAAACAGGGTCTCCTAAGCCAGCGCGCGCGGCTGGCTTCGAACCTGTGTGATCCTCCTGTCTCCACCTCCCAAGCGCGGGGATTACAAGTGTGCACCCGGCTTATTTTTTATTTTGAAACAGGGTCTCCCTAAGTTGTGGAGAGCCTGACTATGTTGCTGAGGCTGGCTCCGAACCTGCGATCCTCTTGTCTCAGCCTCCCAAGTCCTGGAATCAGTGGCACGTACCCCCATGCCTGGCTGTTCTTCCCCCTGAGTGCGGAGATCTCAGGAGAAGCTGTGAGGGAGTGTGGGAGGGCAGCCTCATCACTCACGGCACATTTGCTGTGGAAACTATGTTTGGCAAGTATCAAATGTCTGAATTTCTTTTATTGCACATCCTAGGGTTGACAGCATTTATTTATAACCAGAGAGATTCTAAATTTGGCCACTATCAGCAAAGAAAAAAGTCATGTCTATGCCCCTGTTGTAAATTCATTTCCTTCTTTCTGTTAGCACAAATAGAAGCAAGTCAGATCACCAGGACGCTTTGTAAACAAATGAATTATAAAGCAGGTTGGTTACTGGAACAGAGGAAATGTGTAGATCGGTATATGAAACATTCCTCTACTAGATCAATGGAACATTCACTCTGAACCTAAGGTAAACCCTACCTTCCCAAACCCAGCTGTTCATGGTCCCGTACAGTTGTAATCCCAGTACTTGTGAGACTGAGACAGGAGGATTGCAGATTTGAGGACAGCCTCAACAAGTATTGAGACTCTCATCAACCTAGTGAGACCCTGTTTCAAAATAAAAATACAATAGAGCTGGAGGTGTAGCTCAGGGTAGAATACCCGTGGGTTTAATCCCCAGTAAAACACACACACACACACACACACACACACACACACACACACACATACACACACACACACACACACACACACATACAACAAATAACTTCCTTAACCCAAGTATGTATTTATTTATTTATTTATTTATTTATTTATTTATTTATTTATTTATTTATGGATGGAACCCAGGGGCCTTCTACCTCCGGGCTACACTTCCAGACCTATTTTATATTTTATTTGGAAACAGGGTCTCTTAAGCCAGCTGAGGCTGGCTTCGAACCTGCAGGATCCTCCTGTCTCAGTGTCCCAAGCGCAAACAAAGTTTTTAAAATTTGTTTTCGAAGCCAGGCGTGGTGGCTCACACTTGTAATTCCAGTACTTGGGAGGCTGAAACAGGAGGATCTGGTTTTGAGACCAGCCTCAGGTACTTAGTGAGGCCCTCTGCAACTTAGTGAGACCCTGTTTCAAAATAAAATATAAAAAAAAAAAAGCCGGGCGTGGTGGCGCACGCTTGTAATCCCTGCACTTAGGAGGCTGAGACAGCAGGATCACACAGGTTCAAAGCCAGCCTCAGCTACTTAGTGAGGCTCTTGGTAACTTAGTGAGACCCTTTTTCCAAAAATAGGTCTGGGAGTATAGCCTGGAGGTAGAAAGCCTCTGGGTTCCACCCCCAGTACACCAAATAATAATAATAATGATAAATTTTAAAAGGAACATAAAAATTGGGCCGGGGGTGTAGAATGCCCGTGAGTTCAATCCCCAGCACCACAAACACACACACAAAATGTTTTTGAGAGGATCAAAGCCTGATACATATTCAGATATGGCATAAAATGAGAAAAACACACAAGTGTTTGATATTTATTCCATGCTTCCTAATTCAGGCTTCATGATAAGGAAATGTTCTGTGCACTGTGGGCTGTAGATGATGTTTAGCACGATTGTGGGAGTAAACTAAGCTGTCTTCTATGGAATTTCCTCTTTGAACAGAGGTACACACTGCTTTTTTTTTTTTTTTTTTTGGTGGTACTGGGGTTCCTGGAAGCCCTTCTACCTCCGGGCTACACTCCCAGACCTATTTTTACATTTTTATTTGAAAACAAGGTCTCTTAAGCCAGCGTGGCTGGCAGGATCCTTCTGTCTCTGCCTCCCAAGTGCGGGAATTACAAGCATGAGCCACCATGCCTGGCCTTTTTTTTTTTTTTAATGTGAGTGTGTGGTAGTGAGGATTGAACCTAGGGGTACATTCTACTTCCAAGTTATACCTCCAGCCCTATTTTATTTTTATTTTATTTATTTATTTTATTATTATTATTATTTTTTTTTTGGTGGTACTAGGGGTGGAACCCAGAGGCTTTCTACCTCTGGGCTATACTCCCAGACCTATTTTATATTTTATTTGTAAACAGGGTCTCACTAAGTAGCTGAGGCTGGCGAACCTGTGTGATCCTCCTGTCTCAGCCTCCCAACCACAGGGATTACAAGCATGCGCCACCACGCCCGGCTTTTATTTTTATTTTTAAACAAGGTTTTGCTAGGTTGGTAAGTCTCTATTTGTTGAGGCTGTCCTTGAACCTGCAGTCCTCCTGTCTCAGCCTCCCAAGTGTGCACCGTTTGAACAGAGCTGTAGCCTACTCAGCGCTGACCTCTGCTAGGTCACTCTTCATCCTCATGTATGTGATATGGCCCCTCATTGTGCCTTTGCCTTGCATTTCCCTTTTGCTAAGGATTTTGAGCATCTTTTCACATGCTATTTGCATGTCTTCTTTGAAGAAGTTATGCACACTTAGCTATTTTGCCATTTTGTTTTGTCTTTTGGTACTGGGGATTGAACCAAAAGGCATTTTACCTCCAAGCCACACCCCCAGCCCTGCTTTTTATTCTTAATTTTGAAACAGGGTCTCACTGAGTTGCAAAGGGCCTCACTAAGTAGTTAAGGCTGTCTGCCAACCGCTATCCTCCTGTTTCAGCCTCCCAAATGCTGGGATTGCAAGCGTGCACCATCATGCCTGGCTCCCTATTTTATTTTTTATTTTGAAACAGTGTCTCACTAAGTGATAAAGAGAGTCTCACAAAGTTTCTGAGGCTGCCCTTGAGCCTGCCATTTTCCTGTCTCAGCCTTCCCAATACTGGGATTATAGGCATGACCACTACACTCAGCTATCAGGTCAACACTTACTTAGAATTCCTTGATTTCTACTCTGCTGTTCTGCACTACACAATGAGCCAATTCTTAATAAATTTAAAATTAAGACTGGCATATATTTTGGAGTGTGAAATAAGGGATGAGGGGTGGGATGGGTAGAATGGACAAACTCCTGAACTTTATGGGCCTAGCCCATGCTAGGGCATCATCCTGTGTTCCTTAGAGAGGACTCTACTGCACACTCTGCCCCAGAGATACTGATTTCTGCAAGTCCTTGCCCTACTATCTACATATCCCAGTTCCAATGTCCACTGCTTTGGACATTCAGGTCCAAATTTGGAAAATTACCAACCCTAGCCTGAAGCTACAAAGGAATTCCAGATTTCTTTAGAAACTTTCAATGTTTTCTGGGCTCCCCACCCCATGATTATTTCACTGTCTTTGACACACCAAAGGGAACTACAGGAACATATTGAGATGAGTGTGTTAGAAACAGATTTTAGGGGAGTATTAAATAAATACTCATGAACTTTTTTTTTTTTTTTTTTTTTTTTTTGCAGGTCGGGGATGAAACCCAGGGGCATTCGACCTCCGAGCTACACTCCCTGCCCTGTTTTTTATTCTTTATTTTGAAACAGGGTCTCACTAAGTTACAGAGGGCCTCACTAAGTAGCTGAGGCTGTCCGAGAACCGCGATCCTCTGGTCTTAGCCTCCTGAATGCTGGGATTACAAGTGTGCGCCACCACACCCCGGCTTACTCATGAGCTTTTTTTTTGTGTGTGTGTGGTACTGGGGATGGAACCCTTCTACCTCCAGGCTACACTCCCAGACCTATTTTATATTTTATTTGGAAACAGGGTCTCTTAAGCCAGAGAGGCTGGCTTCGAACCTGCGCAATCCTCCTGTCTCCACCTCCCAAGTGCAGGGATTAAAGCATGCACCACCATGCCCGGCTACTCAGAAACTTGTGTGTGTGTGTGTGTGTGTGTGTGTGTGTGTGTGTGTGTGTGGTACGGAGAATGGAACCCAGGGGCCTTCTACCTCCGGGCTACACTCCCAGACCTATTTTATATTTTATTTGGAAACAGGGTCTCTTAAAACAGCTGAGGCTGGCTTTGAACCTGCAGGATCCTCCTGTCTCAGCCTCCCAAGGGCGGGGATTACAAGTGTGTGCCACCACGCCCGGCATTACTCAGGAACTTTTAAAGTTACTCGGCAAGCTATTTTACTTCTGTGCAGAAGGGTGCACCAACACCATACATTGGGGAAAGGTAAGCACATGGTGGGCGGTCCAGGCTCCTTTTTATTCTCCTGATGCCCAGCACACTGTGTTATCCCTCACTGGCTGGGCTGAGACCTCAATCTAATCTGGTTGACTAGTTTCCCAATGGGCGAATTTTTTCTATAGAAAAAGGGAAAAATAGGAAATCTATACTTCCATAGATGGGCATATAGACACATGTACCAGAAAGTTTCAAAATGGATTCATAAGCTACTGTTACAAAATAAATGCCAGTCATTTTTATATGACCTTATAACTTCAATAGAAAAGATCGCTTTTCTTTCTTACAGGTGAAAAGTTTATTGATGGCTGAGATCTTCATTTGGAAATAGCTCAGTGATTCTGAGAGGAGGTAGACCTTTTATAGGAAGATCCATGCTGTTCTCTATTCCTCCAGAGGTCCAGCCAGAACCAGATGAAAACAGGTGATCTGGCATCTGCAAGGCAGAAGCAAAAAAGCAAGCCAGCCTCCCTGTAGCAGCAGATTTTTTTGCCTTGTTGGGGTCAAATTAGAGTCATGAGAGTGGCAAGGCCAGCACTTTGCCCCAGCCTATAATTTACATGTCTTTAGAAACACCCCCATAGAGGAGGAGGGGCCAAGATGGCAGCAGCCATGGTCACAGTGGCAACCATGGCCACAATGACAATAGCTGGCAGCAGCCAAATAGGACATGTATTCCTCTGAGAAACCCTAGACTGCACCTGCCCCACATGTTCAGGAACTCTGGACAACTCTGTAAGAAAAATGTTCGGGGCGCGTCAGATCGAGCCCTGCAGTGTCAGGTCGGCTGGCGCTGCACAATCAGGGAGCCAAGGGTGCCCCTGGCCGCCGTGCTCCTCTGCGCAGCGCTGGGGCTGGGTGCACTCAGAGCAGCAGAACCCGCTCTCCATGGTGAAGCTGTGGGCCTCCGCTCCTGGCAGGAAGATAAAACACATTGGTGCTAAGTACTTGGGCCCCCAACTCCTGCAAAAGACACGTACTGTTTTCTTTTATTAAAAAATATTAAAGCGGGAGGAAGATGGTGGCAGCTGCGGCTGCAGCAGCGATCACAGTCGCAGTGGTGGCGGTTGAATAGGACATGCATCCCTCTGAGAAACCCTGGACAACAGATTTTGATTTAATAACTGATTGGGACAACACACAGAAACATTTCCAGTCATGACTTCCTATCTGAAATATAGGCGAGAGAGTGGAAAACGGCGGAATTAGAGGCAAGACTGCAGCGCGGCACCTGCCACTGCAAGAAAAGTGATTTTTGAAGGGATATCCCAGAAGAGATCAGAAAGCAGACTGCTCCTGCCACCCATGCACAGGAATACTTAACAACAACATACTCTAGGAGAGACCAAGAAGGTGGTGGCGGCCAGTATTCAGGAAAGGCAGACAGATCCAACCAAATCCACCTTGAATTTTTGAAGAAATCTCCCCAAAAGTAGACTGCTCCTGCCCCACATGCTCAGGAACTCTGGACAACATACCATGTAAGAAAAAGTTTCATGGAGACGGACCAAATGGCAGCAGCAGCAGCGGCCAGTATTTGGGAGAGGCAGACAGATCCAATCCAATTCACCTTGAATTATTGAAGAAATCTCCCCAAACGTAGACTGCTCCTGCCACACATGTGCAGGAATTCTGGACAACATACTATGTAAGAAAAATGTCTGGGGCAAGTTGGAGGGAGCCCTGCCTGTATTGCTGGGCCGGCTCGCTGCGCCGGGTATCCCAGGAGACAGGCTGCTGTGCTCATCTGTGCTGTGCTGGAGGCCAGGGTGTGCTTGGAGTAGCAGATCCCACTCTCTATGGTGAGGCTGTGAGCCTCCGCTTTCAGTGGGGAGATAAAATCCATTGCTGCTAGGGAATTGGGCTTCCAGCTTCTGCAAATGACATGTGCTGTTTACTCCTACTAAAAAAAAATTATATATATGTATATGTATATGTAGGGATAAATGGAAACCTCTGTAAACGTCCTGCCTACAGTGACAGGGACCGGAGCCCACCGCGTGGAAAGGCCGGGTCTGGAGCCTGCTGCCGGGCGAGGCTGGGTCTGGAGCCAGTGAGGCTGGGCTCGAAGCCTGCCATCCAGCAAGGCAGGGCCTGGAGCCTGTTGCATGGAAGGCCTGGAACTGGGGCCTGCTCCACAGCAAAGGGCCAGCGGGATTCTTCAGCTGTGTGGCCAGGAAGCACTAGAAGCTGCCGCTGCCTCATCTAATCTCTCAGCTGATTTCCAGATCCAAGTGACCTCTATTAAAAGAAAACTGTTTGTGAGTGGATCATCCTGTCAAAGTTACTCACCTTCTGGCTTTCAGGTTTTCAGTAAGAGGCAATAAGTGTGGAGAAATAGAAGCTCTAATACATTGTTGGTGAGACTGCAAGTTGGTGCAACCACTTTGGAGAACAGTACAGAAGATCCGCAGAAGAAGGAAAACAAACTTACCATATGATCCAGCAATACCACCTCTGGTATCTACCAAAAAGAATGAAAACCAAAATACCAAACTAATGCATGAACAACTATGTTCATAGCTGCACAGTTCACCATTGCCAAACTGTGGACCCAGCCAAGATGTCCTTCAACAGATGAGTGGATTTCAAAACTATGGGATATGTACACAATGGAATTTTGCCCAGCCATTTGGGAGAACAAAATTATAGCATTTACAGTGAAATGTCACAAAAAATAAGAAATCAGATGCTTTTCTTAATGTGCAAAATATTAGGGAGAAATGGGTAACGGGAGGAGCTCTAGATGAAGAAGGAACCCTATAGAGAAGTAATGAAGGTGTCCTATCTGAGGGGATAAGAGGGAGGATAAGGGAAACTCTTTAAAGCACATGATGTACTTAAACATATCAAAGTCAATCAGGAAGCCAAGCATGGGTAGGAGGGAGGGGGAGGGGAAGGGGGTTAGAGATTGGGTAGGGGCTGATTGGGTGATGTGTGCCTGTATATCTCCACAAGTTTGTTTTATTCCATTGAGATGTATGACTACAATGCACCAATAAAAATTTATGAAAAAAGAAACACCCCCATAGAGTGGGGTGCACTGGGGAGGCTGAGACAGGAGGATCATAGTTCAAGGACAGCCTCAGCTACTTAGTGAGGACCTTTGCAACTCAGTGAGACCATTTTGAAATAAAGAATAAAAAATCGGGCTGGGGTGTATCCTCAGTACAGTTAAAACAACAACAAAAAAAGAAACATTCCCAGCCCAGCACCTACAGTTTGTATCTGTTTAGTAACACATAGCTTTTATAGTTTACATCTTTTTTTCTTTCTTTCTTTTTTCTTTCTTTTCCTTCCTTTATTCCTTTCTTCCTTTCTCTCTCTCTCTTTCTTTTTTTTAACATATTTTTTTTTATTGGTGCACTGTATTCATACATCATAGTGGGATACAAAGAAAACTTTTGTAGACATACATGCACACATTGCCAGTCAACCCCCACCTGATCCCCACCCCATTCCCTCCCCATCCCTCCTTCCCATGCTTGGCTTAGTGGTTGACATCTAGTATTATAGCAATTTATCCAAAATTAAAAATGATAATCTCACATAACAGTTTCATTTGTCTGATACCAAGCTTTTGATAACATAAAGATAACATTTCAATATTTCTTTTTGCTTTCTTTCTTACCAGAGAATATTTTTTTTTTAGGTGAAACTATCATATATTTATATATTTATTTTTCAGAAAAAAATCTATCCTAATATGGAATATGGATTCTAGATACCCAAAACGATCTCGAAAAAGAACAAAGTTAGAAGATGTATATTTTCTGATTTCAAAATCAGAAACCATATAAAGCTACAATAATTGAGACAGTGTAGTACTGTTCTAAAGGCAGATATATAAACTATTGGAGCTAAATAAAAGCCTAGAGCTAAATTCTTCCATATATTGTCAAGTTATATTTGACAAGGTTTCCACGAACATTTGGTGGAGGAAATAATAATCTTTTAACTAAATATTGTTGAAAAATTAAAATTACATGAAAAAGAATAAAATTGGACCCTTACCTAATCCCATATACAAATATTAACTCAAAATAGATAAAAGACCTAAATATAAATCTTAAGACTATAAACTTTTAGAAGAAAATCTGGGTCATAAACCTCACAACATTAAAATTGGCAGTGATTTCTTGGATATGATTTCAATGGCACAGGCAACAGAAGGGTAAACAAACTCCCTAAAAAATAAAAAAAAATATTGTATATCCAAAGACAATGTGAACAGAGTTAAAAGTTACTGATAGAATGGGATAAAATATTTCCAAATGCTATATCTGAAGGTATATTAATATTCCAACTAGAAATCCTAAAAATTAACAACAATAAAAGCAAACAATACAATTTAGATAGGTAATGAAACCCAGGGGCCTTCTACCTCTGGGCTACATTCCCAGACCTATTTTATATTTTATTTGGAAACAGGGTCCCACTAAGTTGCTGAGAGCCTCACTAAGTAGCTGAGGCTGGCTTCGAACCTGCATGATTCTCCTGTCTCAGCCTCCCAAGTACTGGGATTACAAGTGTGTGCCACCACTCCTGGCATACAGTTTACATCTTTTCAGGAATACTCCAGATCCTATGGTTTGCATCTCTTTAAGAACATCCCAGCCTCCCAGCATTTGGGAGGCTGAGACAGGAGGATCACAGTTCGTGGACAGCCTCAGCTGCTACTACTGCTGCTACTTCAATGCCTATTATCCATAGTTAGGTCACTTCACATTATCTCATATTTCTTGGATGTTTTTGTCCCGTTGCCTATATCGTCTTCTCTTTTGTTAACTATGGTCAGTTTTGAATGAATGTTTTCCAAGACACTATTTTCTTTGTGGTTTCTTAGGAATACCCAGAGCCCCTACAGTTTGCATCTCTGTTAGAATGAACCAATCACTACAGTTTGAATCTCTTTAGAAACTCATCCAGCACATAGACTTTACCTATCTTTAGGAACATGCCCAGCCACTTTAGTTTGCATTTCTTTAGGAATACCCCAGTTCCTACAGTTTGTTGTACCTCTTTAGGAATACCCAGCCAGACCCAACAGTTAGCACTTTATTTTTTTTTTCAGTATTGGGGACGGAACCCAGAGGCATTGTATCTCCAAGCTACATCCCCAGCCCTATATTTTAGTCTTTTAATATTTATTTATTTATTTATTTATTTATTTATTTATTTATTTTGTTGGTGGTACTGGGGTTCCTGGAAGCCCTTCTACCTCCGGGCTACACTCCCAGACCTATTTTTACATTTTTATTTGGAAACAGGGTCTCCTAAACCAGCGCATGCAGCTGGCTTCGAACCTGTGCGATTCTCCTGTCTCTGCCTCCCAAGCGCGGGGATTACAAGCGTGCGCCACCACGCCCGGCATAGTCTTATAATTTTTAAATATTTTTTGCAGTACTGGACATGGAACCCGGGGGCATTCTACCCCTGAACTACACCCTCAGCCCTATTTTTTTTTTTTTTTTTTTTTTTTTTTTGGTGGTACTGGGGTTCCTGGAAACTCTTCTACCTCCGGGCTACACTCCTAGAGATATATATATATATATATATATATATATATATATATATATATATATATATGGTTTGGAAACAGGGTCTCCTAAGCCAGGGAGGCTGGCTTCAAACCTGCACGATCCTCCTGTCTCTGCCTCCCAAGCGCAGGGATTACAAGCGCTCACCACCATGCCCAGCCCTATTTTTTATTCTTTATTTTGAAACGATTCTCACTGAGTTGCAAAAGGCCTCACTAAATAGAAGCTGAGGCTGTCTGCGAACCCGGATCTTCCTGTCTCAGCCTCCACCACCATGCCCAGCCAGTCCTTTTTTTTGAAACAAGATCTCACTGAGTTGTGAAGGGCCTTGCTAAATAGCTGACACTGTCCTAGAACCAGATCCTCTGGTCTCTGCCTCCATAATGCTGGGATTACAAGCATGTGCCACCGCCCTGGCAACAGTTAGCACCTTTTAAGGAACATCTCCAGCCCCATAGTTTACATCTCTTTAGGTACATTTCCAGTTCTTACAGTTTATGTCTTTAGGAACATCCCCAGCCCCTACCATTTGCATCTCTCTTTCTTTTTTGCTGTACTGGGTATCGAACTCAGGGACATTCTACCTCTGAGCTACACCCCCAGCCCTATTTTGTTATTTATTTAATTTATTTTTTGGTGGTACTAGGGTTCCTGGAAACCCTTCTACCTCCGGGCTACACTCCCAGACACCTATTTTTTATATTTTTATTTGGAAACAGGGTCTCTTAAGCCAGAGAGGCCGGCTTCAAACCTGCGCAATCCTCCTGTCTCTGCCTCTCAAGTGCAGGGATTACAAGCGTGCGCCACCATGCCAGGCTTGTTCTTTCTTTCTTTCTTTCTTTCTTTTTTTTTGTTTTTTGTTTGTGCGGGTCTGGGGATGGAACCCAGGGATATTCAACCTCCCAGCTCCCAGCTCCACCCCCTGACCTATTTTTTATTCTTTTTTTTTTTTTTTTTTTTGGTACTGGGGTTCCTGGAAGCCCTTCTACCTCCGGGCTACACTCCCAGACCTATTTTATATTTTTGAAACAGGGTCTCTTAAGCCAGCACGGTTGGCTTTGAACCTGCACAATCCTCTTGTCTCTGCCTCTCAAGCGCGGGGATTACAAGCATGCGCCACCACGCCTGGCTTATTCTTTATTTTGAAACAGGGTCTCACTAAGTTGCAGAGGGCCTCACTAAGTAGCTGAGGCTGTCCGTGAACCGCGCTCCTCCGGTCTCAGCCTCTCAGCCTCCGGAATGCTGGAATTACAAGCATGCACCACCACGCCCAGCTTGTTCTTTATTTTGAAACAGGGTCTAAGTTGTGGAGGGCCTCACTAAGTAGCCATGAACCTATGATGTTCCTATCTCAGCCTCCCAAGTGTTCATCACCACGAACACCCCAGCCTCTACAGTTTGCATCTCTTTTTAGGAATATTGTGCTAAAGGTTGCATTAACACATGCTTTGTTATTTTGTGATGAATTGTTTTCTCCATTCCTCAGTAACTCCCCCACCCCCATATATACCCCTCTTTTTTCACTACTGGGAATTGAATTTAGGTGTGTCCTACAAGTTGCATTCCTAGCTCTTTTGTAGAGATAGGGGTTTGCTAAGTTGCTGAGGCTGGCCTCAAGCCTGTGATTTTTCTTTCTCAGCCTCCCAAGGACTGGAATTACATGTGTGTGCTGCCACACCCAGAATCCTATACCTCCCCCTCCCCAGTACTGTGTTGAACCCATGGGATTTTTTTTTTGTGTGTGTGTGTGTGGTACTGGGGGTGGAACCCAGGGGCTTTTCTACCTCTGGGCTTTATTCCCAGACCTATTTTATTTGGAAACAGGGTCTCACTAAGTTGCTGAGAGCCTCACAAAGTAGCTGAGGCTGGCTTTGAACCTGTCTGATCCTCCTGTGTCAGCCTCCCAAGCACTGGGGTTACAAGCGTGCGCCACCACGCCCAGCAGCATATATTTTCAACAATAATCAAAAATATTTTTTCTTTTGTGGTTTTGAGGGTGGAACCCAAGGGCATTCTACCTCCAAGCTACACTCCCATTCCTATTTTATTTATTAGGAAACAGTGTTTCACCAAGTTGTGGTCCTATGTTGCTGAGGTTGTGTTCATGTCAGCCCTCCCAAGAACTGGGACTACAAGTGCAGACCACTACACCCAGCTCAGTATTTTTTTTTTTTTTTGTAGTATCGGGGATGGAACCCAGGGTCATTCTACCTCCGACCTACCCGCCCAGCCCTAGTTTTTTATTCTTCATTTTGAAACAGGGTCTGAGTTGCAAAGGGCCGAAGTAGCCGAGGCTGTCCTCAGACCCCATCCTTGTCTCAGCCTCCCAAATGCTGTCAAAAGAAAAATTTAAATGGATTAAAAATCAGAATCCATCCATCTGCTGCTTACAAGAAACACACTTGACAAGTAAAGAGAGTAACAAACTCAAGGTAAAGGGCTGGAGCAAGGTAATTCATGTTAAACAGCCATCCTAACAAATGTGAAGTAGTATTTCACTAGTTTTTATTTGTATTTCCTTAATGATTAGTTATATTATGATAATGATGAGTGATATTCATGTGTTTATTGGTTATATAAAAATCTTTGGAGATTCATTATTTATGTCTTTTACCTATTTTTTTTTTTTTTTTTTTTGTGTGTGTGTGTGTGTGGTACTGGGGGTGGAACCCAGAGGCTTTCTATCCAGGCTATACTCCCAGACCTTTTTTTTTTTTAGTATTTGGAAACAGGGTCTCACTAAGTTGCTAAAAGCCTCACTAAGTAGCTGAGGCAGGCTTTGACCTGTGTCTCAGTCTCCCAAGCGTGGGAATTACAAGCGTGTGCCACCACGCCCGGCTACCTATTTCTAAATTGTACTGTTTGCTTTTATTGTTGCTAATTTTTAGGATTTCTTGGAATATTAATATACCTTCAGATATAGCATTTGGAAATATTTTATCCCATTCTATCAGTAACTTTTAACTGTTTGCATTGTCTTTGGATGTACAATATTTATTTATTTATTTATTTATTTATTTATTTGCGGGTGTGGGAACCCAGGGTCATTTGACCTCCTAGCTACACCCCCTGCCCTACTTTTTATTCTTTATTTTGAAACCTGTTCATACTGAGTTGCAGAGGGCCTCACTAAGTAGCTGAGGCTGTCTGTGAACCGTGATCCTCCATGTCTCAGCCTCCCGAATGCTGGGATTACAAGCATGCGCCACCACGCCCGGCTTATATTTTTTTATTTTTTAGGAAGTTTGTTTATTCTTTTGTTGCCTGTGCCTTTGAAATAATATCCAAGAGCCGGGCGTGGTGGCGCACGCTTGTAATCCCCGCGCTTGGGAGGCAGAGACAGGAGGATTGCGCAGGTTCGAAGCCAGCCATGCATGCTGGCTTAGGAGACCGTTTCCAAATAAAAATGTAAAAATAGGTCTGGGAGTGTAGCCTGGAGGTAGAAGGGCTTCCAGGAACCCCAGTACCATCAAAAAAAAAAAAAAAAAAAGAAATAATATCCAAGAAATCACTACCAATTTCAATATTGTGAAGTTTTATGACCCAGGTTTTCTTCTAAAAGTTTATAGTCTTAATATTTACATTTAGGTCTTTTATCTATTTTGAGTTAATATTTGTATATGGTGTTAGGGAAGGGTCCAATTTTATTCTTTTTCATGTAATTATTATTTTTCAACAATATTTAGTGAAAAGATTATTATTTTCTTCATCAAATGTTCTTGGAAACCTTGTCAAAAATAACTTGACCATATATGGAAAAATTTATATCTAGGCTTTTTATTTTACTCCACTGGTTTATATATCTGCCTTTATAGCAGTACTACACTGTTTTAATTACTGTAGCTTTATAAGGTTTGAAACCAGAAAATGTACATCTTATAGCTTTGTTCTTTTGCGAGATTGTTTTGGGTAGAGTTCATATTTCATGTTAGGATAGATTTTTTCTGAAAAATAAATAAATGTAAAAAAAAAAAAGAACCCATTTGCTAGAGTCATCTGAGTATTGTAGTTTTCCTTTGTAGAAATCGGTATGTTTTTTGGGCAGCATCACTTAAAAAAATATGTAAACATGAACTGTTTTAGCTATTGGACTCTGCTGCCACCTACTGTTACACTGCCCTCAGTTATTTTAAATTTGAGACCATAAAAATAGACATCTTGCTGGCTTCCTTCACTATGTCTGCCCTGAGCTTATTCCTGCTGACTCAGAAAACTGGCAGGTTGCTTGTGAAAAGGCTTTTGCCACCTTCTTTCCCAATGTCAAGAACTAGGTGGCATTCATGCTTGTCCTCATGAAAGTAAACTCAAGTTTAAGGGCTTAAGTCAGTTCAGTTGGCTCACCACCTGTGACAAGTGGGCAAGTTAGTTCTCATGACTTCATCTTTTATGAGATCCTACTGTCTCAGCCTCCCAAATGCTGAGATTATAAGTGTGTGCCACTATGCCCAACTCTCTACTTTGTTTTGAAACAGGGTCTCACTAGTTGCTCAGACTATCCTCTAGAACCGGAGACCTTCCTGTCTCAACCTCCCAAGTAGGATTCTCAGTATATCACCATGTCCAGCTCCCAGCTGTTGTTTTTTTGCAGCACTGGGGATGGAATTCAGGGGCATTCTACTTCCAAGCTACACCCCCAGGCCTATTTCTTATTCATTTTGAAACAGGGTCTCACTTAGTTGCAAAGGGCCTAAGTAGCTAAGGCTGGCTGCAAACCCAGATCCTCCTGTCTCAGTCTCCCAAATGCTATCCCATTCTATCAGTAACTTTTAACTGTTTGCATTGTCTTTGGATGTACAATATTTTTTTATTTTTTAGAGTTTGTTTATTCTTTTGTTGCCTGTGCCTTTGAAATAATATCCAAGAAATCATTACCAATTTCAATGTTGTGAAGTTTTATGATTATAAGTATGTGTCACCATGCCCGGCCTCCCAGCTGTTTATTTATGGTTCAAATTATGAATACAACCCAGAGTGATGATTTAATCCATGCTAGTCCACCAAAAACTAATTTACCACTACTGGCAAAACCAAAACATGGTACATGCTTGTAATCCCAGCATTCAGGAGGCCGAGACAGGAGGATCGTGGCTCAAGGACAGCCTCAGCTACTTAGTGAGACCCTGTTTCAAAATAAAGAATAGGGCTGGGGGTGATGCTTGGAGGCAGAATGCCTGAGTTCCAGCCCCAGTATTGAAAATGAAAACAAAATAAAAACCACACACACACACATAAGACATTTCTAAATTTGTAATAACATGTAAATACAGAAAAGAATTTGTATCCTAAACTACCTCCTTACTTCCAATTTCAGTCACCTCAGGTAGAAATCTAAAACACCCTTGTGTTTTCATGAGCATGACCACCATACAGATGGGTCAAGGAGGCCTGGTGATCTTTATTCAGTGGTGATTTTAGAAGGTTTTTTTGGGGGGGTCTTGGAACCCAAAGGGCTTTTCTACTTCCAGGCTATACTCCCAGGACCTATTTTATACTTTATTTGGAAACAGGGTCTCACTAAGTTACTGAGAGCCTCTAAGTAGCTGAAGCTGGCTTCGCGCCTGTATGATCCTCCTGTCTCAGCCTCCTAAGTGCTGGGATTACAAGCGTGCGCCACCATGCCCGGCTTCAGTGGTGATTTAAAAAAGGCTGTAGTTTAGTTCTTTAAGCCTGCAGTGAATGGAAAAGAAACAAGAAACCAGGACAAAGGTAGCATATGTCCAGCCACTGCAGGCTGCTCTTCATCCTTTATTTCAGTCAGCGCAGTCAGTGCAGGCCTCTTTCCCAGAGTCCATTCATAGTGACACCTCACGGCACTAGTAAAGTACCATCAGTCCTTATGATGACACTGCACACTGTGTTTAAAGGCGTGACACACGCTATGCACTCAGGATTTCCGAATGCTCCTTGCTTTGTCTTTTCTGCTTCGGCCTTGCCTTCGAGTTTTCCCTAAACTTTCAGTGGTTGCAGTCTTCTGTACTTCTTTTACACTGGATATGGGCTGTTTGAAAACTATTTCATCATCGTTATCATCATCCATTTCAGCCACTTCAGACTTTCTTTTCTCCAAATATGTTGGTGTGCAAACTGGTGTGGGACCCTGGAACCAACAAGCGCAAGATCATAACTCATAAACCTGAAATGGCTATCAGAAATGACCTCACCCAAAATTATCCCTCCCTTTAGTTTTTACAAGTTGTGCTTCCGTCTTTTTGTGATGCAACTGCAGATAACAAAGGACTGAGGAGCCTATCAAGTTTAGCACAGAGACTCAGGAATTAGAGTATGCTCAATTAGTTTTAGATAAAAGGCTGCGAACTTACAGGCTAAGGCCCTACTGAAAATGTCACAAGATTAAGCTGGGCGTGATGGCGCTCACTTGTAATCTCAGTACTTAGAAGGCTGAGACTGAGAGGACTGCAGGTTCACAGTCATCCTCAAGTACAGACTGGCCTCTTAGTGAGACCTTTTAAAAATAAAGAATAGCCGGGTGTGGTGGCACACACTTATAATCCCCATGCTTGGGAGGCTGAGACAGGAGGATTGCATGGGTTCGAAGCCAGCCTCAGCTACTTAGTGAGGCTCTTGGCAACTTAGTGAGACCCTGTTTTCAAATAAAATATAAAAGAGCCAGGCGTGGTGGTGCACGCTTGTAATCCCAGCATTTGGGAGGCTGAGATCGGAGGATCGCATTTTGTGGACAGCCTCAGCTACCAAGTGAGACCCTGTTTCAAAATAAAGAATAAAAAATTAGGCAGGAAGTGTAGCTCAGAGGTTGAATGCCCCTGAGTTCCATCCTCAAACCCGCCAAAAAAAAAAAAAAAAAAAAAAAAAAAAAAAAAAAGGCTGGGGTATAGCTCAGAGGCAGAATTCCTCTGAGTTCTACCTCCAGTACTGCAAAAAACAAAAACACCCAAAAAACAGAATAAAAAAAAAAAATCAGAGGTAAGTTGGGTGTGGTGGCACATGCTTGTAATCCCAGCATTTGGGAGGCTGAGACCGGAGGATCACGGACAGCCTCAGTTACTTAGTGAGGCCCAGTTTCAAATTAAAGAATAAAAACTAGGGCAGGGGGTGTAGCTCAGAGGTCGAATGCCCCCCCAGGTTCCATCCCCACACCCGAAAAAAAAAAAAAAAAATCAGAGGTAGAATACCCCTGAAAAATCAGAGGTGGAATACCCCTGATTTCTATCCCCAGTACTGAAGAAGTCAAGAGATTAATTTTGAAATCTTAGCAAAATGACCCATAGAAATTAGTTTTTTTCCTTGAAATGATTTCTATAACTCCTGGTTCCAGAATTACCTGGCTACCCACAGATTTCTCGGGAGTGTCTTCTGAAATCTTTTTCTTCTTTGAAATCTTTTTCTTCTTAGCAGGTATGTCTGAAACCTCTTTTTTCTTACTAGGTAAAACCTTGAAATAAGATATAAAAATTTAAATTTGCATATTTATCAGCTATAGTTGTCTTAAATATACCTTGTAATTTCTCTATTATCTGGCATATAATATAAGTAAATAAAAATTTTACCTGAGTAGTTGTAGTAGCTTTTTTTTTTTTGGATGGTACTAGGGATTGAATCTAGGGGCACTGTACTTCCAAGTTACACTCCCAAGCTATAATTTATTTTGAAACAAGGTCTTGCTAGGTTGATGGATTCACTACTTGTTGAGGCTGTCCTTGACCTGTGATCCTTCAGATCCTCCAGTCTCAGCCTTCCAAGTACTAGAATTACAGGGGTGAGCCACCTCACCTGGCTGGCTAGAGCTGAATAAAGTGTTTGAGACACTTCCCACCTTCTTGGTAAAATTTCAAATAAAGACGTTATAAAATCTGGCACTGTAGGCCATCCTGATTAGTTTAGCGTTGTGGTCATGAAGCCAGCCTGCTTTTCCACTAAAAGAACAGAATACAAGAAAAAAGAGAGCTTGCATGCTTCCCCCCCCCCCCCAGTACTGGGGATGGAACCCAGGGGCATTCCACCTCTGAACTACAACCCCAACCCTGTTTTTTAATTTTTAAGTAGCTAAAGCTGTCTGTGAACCACGATCCTCCTGTCTCAGCCTCCCAAATGCTAGTATCACAAGTGTGTAACACCATGCCCGGCTTTTTTTTTTGATGGTACTAGAGATCGAATTGAGTAGTACTCTAGCACTAAGCCATATCCCCAGCTTATAAAATTTATTTTTATTTTGAGACAGAATCTCACTAAGTTACTCAAGCTGGGTTTGAATTTGCAAGTCTCTGCCTCAGCCTTCCAAGTACTGGGATTATTGGAGTGTGCCACCATGCCTGGTTTATATGCCTATTTTTAAGCATGGCTGTCCAACTCCCAAATGGTTCACAAGTACCAGGGCCAATGGCCTTGATTTCATGTTCCAGTACCTTTTTTTTTTTTGCAGTACTAGGGATAAAACCCAGGGGCATTTGACATTTGAGCTATACCCCCTGCCCTATTTTTTATTCTTTATTTTGAAACGGGGTCTCACTGAGTTGCAAAGCGCCTCACTAAGTAGCTGAGGTCATCCAGGAACCGCGATCCTCCCGTTTCAGCCGCCCACATGCTGGGATTACAATCGTGCGCCACCACGCCTGGCTACTAGTGCTTTTAAAAACTGTGACTGTGTCAAGCGTGGTGGTGCATGCATGTAATCCCAATACTTGGGAAGCTGAGATAAGAGGATTGCAGGTTGGAGGACAGCTTCAGCAAATAGCCTTTCATCAACCTAGTGAGGCCCTGTTCCAAAAAAAAAAAAAAAAAAAAAAGAAGAGATTGTGATTATGCTGTTTGGCAAAATAGGATAGATCAGTTTTGCTTCTGGATAAAGTTAAAAGACCTAACAAATTTGGGACTAGATGCTATTTCTCCATATCTAATTAGTTTTTTTTTTTTGTTTTGGTGAAAACCCATCTATCTCCAGGTTACACTCCCAGACCTATTTTTATATTTTTATTTGGAAACAGGGTCTCTTAAGCCAGCACAGCTGGCTTCGAACCTGCGTGATCCTCCCGTCTCCGCCTCCCAAGCACGGGGATTACAAACGTGCACTACCACGTCCGGCTTCTAATTAGTTTTTGAAAATATACTAGTGGGGCATGGTGGCACATGCTTGTAATCACAGCATTTGGGAGGATCATGGTTCGTGTCAGCCTCAGTTACTTAGTAAGGCCCTTTGCAACTCAGTGAGACCCTGTTTCAAAAAAAAAAAAAAAAAGTAGGGCTTGGGGTGTAACTCAGAGGTAGAATGCCTCTGGGGTTCCATCCCAGGTACTGCAAAAAAAAAAAAAAAAAAAAAAAAAAATCAAAGAAACTGACAAAAGGTTTTATGGAAGACTAAAAACAATGTCTGAGTTGGGCCTGGTGATGCATGCTTGTAATCTCAGTACTTGTTAGGCTGAGACAGAAGGATTGCAAGGTTTGCGGCGAGTCTCAGCTACTTAGTGAAATCCTCTGAGATTTAGTCAGGAAAAGAAGGAAGACCACTGATGCTAGCTAGCCACATACTTGCTTTGTGAAAGAAAAGCCCGACAGGTCTCCTTACTGTGACAGGAGGAAAGACTCAGCAGGGCCTTCTTACTGTTATTTTCTCACAAGTGAGGAAGTCAGAACTGGATTCACATCTGTGCTAACTCATCTTCATGTCTGTAGTTTGCTGTATTTCAACCTCTGCACATTTAAACCATAGAAATGATGCTCACTGGCTAATTCTGATGTGTGTCTGTATATTTTTCGAACTTAACATGAATTTGGGTGTGGTGGTGCTCTTTCATGGTCTGCTTGGGTAACTGAGTGAGACTCTCAAAACAAAAAAACAGCTGGAGATGTAGCTTAGTGGTGCAGTGTGTCCTTAGCACAAGTGAGGCAATCAATCTCCAGCATAGCAAGAAGAAATAAAAAACCCACAAAACCTAAAACATTGCCTGGATACTTACCAATGAAGGAAAGTCATAATCGATTCCTTTTTTAGCTAATTTCCTCCGGAGTAATTTTTCTTTCTTTTTGAATCGCTCTTCCATCCGTATCTTTTGTATCAATGTCCGTTTGCGATTATACCGTTTCACTGCTGGATGTGATGACTTATGAAATGGAGTATTCCAGCCTTTAAAAAGTTCTTTATGTACCTTTTCTGGTGGCATAAAATGACCTATTTTTAAAAAGCAAAATACTTTTCAACTGAGCAGGAAAGGATTTTTGGCATTTCCCTAGTGTAATTTTTCACATCATAATGCGATGATATGGCTTATCTTGCATTAGAGCAATAGATAACTCTACCCTAATGAGGTTGGTTAATGCTTTTGGGCACAAATGCTACAGTTTGAACCCTTTCTGTTATATCCCACAAAGGACATGCAGCATAGCACAGAGCTTGCAAATCCTTCCTACCGTGCCCAAGTGGTAGCTCTGTCAGCCTAGGGAAGGCACAATGTGGTGGCTCTGCGTGCCACTTTTGTGGGATGAATCCTCATCTGCTGGTGCAGCTCCTCTACTGCTTAGGGATTTTCTTGTGTGAAAGAGCGGGAGTCAAGGTCATTCTGAAATGGGATTCTCAACAGCTCTCAGGATAAATTCTTCTCTGAGCTATACCCCTAGCCCTGTTTATTTTGAATCAGGATCTTGCTAAGTTGCTGAGGCTGGTCTCAAACCTGTGATCCTCTTGTCTAAGTCTTTCAAGTACTGGGATGATAGGCATGCACCACCATGCCTGGCTCTTAGCATAAATTCTAAACTCTGAGTTTTATTGCCTTCAAGAATCTGACCTACAGGCTGTCTTCATTTCTGCTCACATTCCCTCACAAGGAAATCCTGTTAGTCAGCTCTGGTTTGGTATCTGCTATACCAATACCCTCAGTCTTCACTCCCTTCACCTGGCTCAATATTTAATCTCCAGGTTTCAACTCCAATGCTATCTCCTGCAAGAAGACTCTTTCCCATGCATCCCCCCAAAGTAACTTGCCCAATTCTATTTCAGCGTAAAAACTAATCTCACACTGGAAATTTTAAAATTCCAAACAGCACCTGCAGCTGGGTATGGTGGTGCATGTGTGATCCTAAATACTTGAGAGGCTAAGACAAGAAAACAGAATGTTCAAGACCAACCTCAGCAACTTAGTGAGACCCTCAACAAAGCAAGAACCTATTAAGAGAAAACAGACTAAAAACAACAAACAGCATCTGCCTGGAAAGTACACTTGAATACTTGTACCAATCCTTAAGACAATCACCACAGTGGCACATCTGAGCAGCCAAGCAATTGGCCTTTATCAGTCACCCACTAGGAGACAGCAACATGAGTACTTACACACCAAGAGTCTTTCACCAAAGAGGTAGTTGTTCATTGTTTCAGCAACTATCTTGGCCACATCCTCAGACTCAAACTCCACAAAGGCAAAGCCTCTGCTATTTCCAGTCTGTAATGAAAAACCCACCAAAGTAGAACAATCAAACAAGCCATCAAACTCTAAAGATGCCAGTAAACAATGGTGCCTTATCAATAATTTTATGATAATTTTAATTTTATGATACTTCTAATTTGTGTACTTTAGGAGACTGTTTTGGAGAAAAAAAGATCTGAAATAGTTTAAACATGCAGCTGATTTTCAGGTACTCCTGGTATTTTGGTTATGTAAGTATGTGCTTATTATGGCTAGAATTTATTTAGTAGCAATGCCCCACTGTATAAAGGAAATCTGGCAGACCCTCACAACCCTGTAGTCATTTAATTGGCAGTCTTATTAAGCTGTCCTAGAACCTATCTCTTCCTATCTTATAGCCTCCCAAACACTGGGATTACAGCCATGCATCACTATACCCAGCTAATTCCCACTTTACATGTAAACAAAAACTACCCTCCCTCCCCGCTGTGTAACCAGGCTATCCAAAAAACACTGTTCATTTTCTTTTTCTTTCTTTTTTGCGGTACTGAGGTGAAACCTAGGAGCATTCTACCTCTGAGCGACACCCCTAGCTCTATTTTTTATTTTATTTTTTGCAGGTCTGGGGATGGAACCCAGAGGCATTTGACCTCCAAGCTATACCTCTTGCCCTATTTTTTATTCTTTATTTTGAAATAGGGTCTCACTAAGTTGCAGAGGGCCTCACTAAGTAGCTGAGGCTGTCTGCAAACCATGATCCTCCGGTCTCAGCCTCCCGAATGCTGGAATTACAAGCATGTGCCACCACGCCCAGCCTATTTTTTATTCTTTATTTTGAAACAGAGTCTCAATGCATTGCAAAGGGCCTAAGTAATTGAAATTGTCCATGAACTGCGATCCTCCTGTCTCATCCACCCAAATACTGGGATCACAAGTGTGCACAACCACGCTCAATCCTGTTCATTTTCATTTATCAACAATTGGCCATTTTCTTAGGACCAAAGAGACAGCACCAACGACTCTGAAATGCACTTCACAAGTCCCTAATCTCTGTGCCACCTCCTAAGTAGTTTTGCATACCTATCTCAGTAGTAAGTGTGAGTTATAGAATTCAAACTCCTAGGGTTGGATCCTGGCTTTGACACTTACTTGGGAAAGTAATTGGTTAAGCCTCAAGTTTTTACTCCATAAAATGAGGATAATCATCATTCTCATGGAGTTGCTACGAAAACATCAATACTCTTTAAAAGCTCAATAAGTTGTCATGTACTGCTAGGCCCAAAGACACATGCAGCTACTCAGAAGGCTGAAGTAAGATTACTGTGAGTTTGAGGGAAGCCTGGGCAACTGAGAAGAACCTGTCTTAAAAAAAATAAATAAATAAAACGGGCTGGGTAGCTCTGTGTTAAAGTAATCCTGGATTCAATTATGAATACTCAATGTTATTGGTATTTTGTTATCTTGAATTTTTTGGTATAGGTAAGAAAATTGGTAGGTTGTGATAGTGCATGCTTGTAACCCCAGTCCATGGGAGGATCACAGGTTTGAGACCAGTCTGGGCAACCTAGTGATACTGTTTCAACATAATGCCCCTGGTTTCAAACTCCAGGATAAAAAAAATCCAAATGCATGGCTTAACAAAGTAGAGAAGGCTGATTTCTAGTACCAGTTGTATCTCTTTAGAGGAATGCTTAGATTTTTACAACTCAGTTATTTATTTACTTATTTACCTATTTTTTTCTGCAGTACTGGGGATGGAACCCAGGGGCATTGTACCTCTGAGCTACACCCCCAGCCAGATTTTTTATTTTGAAACAGGGTCTGAGCTGCTAAGTAGCTGAGGCTGTCCACCAACCAGGATCCTCCTGTCTCAGCCTCCCAAATGCTGAGATTACAAGTGTGCGCCACCCTGCCCGACACAACTCGCTTATTTGTAACAAGGATTTTAATAAAAATTATGACCTTCAGATGGCTAAAAATCCATTTATCTCAACTCTGTAGTAAAGGAAAAGATAATAAAATCCAAGACACTTTCAACCCAACTTTGTACCACCACTGCAAACATGTTATATAAAAAAAAACAAGGGGCTGGGATGTAGTTCAGTGGCGACACGCTAGTTTTGCAAGTGCAATACTCTGGGTTTGATCTCCAGTGTTCAAAAGACAAACAAAAACAAAAACAAAAAACAACTCAAAAAATAAAACACCCCTCCCCTCACCATGTACCTTTAGGCAGCAAGTCTAGAATATTGCAAACACCAAGCAAATAATCTGGAGTGGGGTGGGCAAGGCTAGACTACACAACAGAGCAGGACATAGTAAACTTTAGTGTATCTCCATAACAAGTGAGCATTCTATACAACAAATGGCTTACCCCCTTCCAAAGTTAACATTAAATACCCAGTACTTGGGAGGCTGAGTCAGGACGATCCAGGTTCCAGTACAGTCTCAGCAACCTAGTGAGACTCCATTAAAAAGCGAAGGAAATAAAAGGATCAAGGCTGTAGATCTGAAAGAGAATGCCTCTGGGTTCAAATCCCAGTACTACTTCCCCTCCCCACAAAGTTAAAAAAAAAGTGTAATATCAAGAAAGCAATAAGTCCAATATAGTGGCGCATGCCTGTAATGCCAGGCATGTGAAAGGAGGACCACAGGTTCAAAGCCACAGCAACTCAGTGAGACCCTGTTTCAAAAATAAACAAGGGCTGGAAGTGTAGCTCAGAAACAGAACACCCCCGATTTTAATCATCAGCATACCACCCTCTGGGGGGAAAACAAAACAAAACAAACAAACAAAAAAAACCGAAAACAAATAAGATGTGTAGGTAGGCTGAAAAGTTATTACTAAGTGCAATAACTAAATATTTTTAGGAAACTGGCAGTTTTTTTCTTCTTTTGTACTGAGGATTGAACTCAGTTCTACCTCCCCAGTCCTATTTATTTATTTAGAAACAAGGTCTAAATTCTTTCGGGCCTTGCAATTCTCCTGTCTCAGCCTCCAAAGTAATAAGATTACAGGTAGATTACGCCTGTAATGAAATTAGCGTTTTCTTAAAAAATTCTTTTAGAGATTACAAAACTAAAGGAAAAGGAGAAATGATAAAACTCGTCTATGGTCATACTAGTAGCTGTAGAGCCAAGCCTCAAACTTAGGTAGTCCAACTTCAGAATCCTTTAATCATACAGTATTATAGAGATGTCTCTACCAGAGTCTAATACAAGATGGACCTGACTTCGAACTGAAGTTCATTTACTCATGGGCTGTAGTTCCTTTGACAGGAACATAAATTTGAGGATCCAGGGCAATTACTTTTTTTTTTTTTTCAGGTCTAGGGATGGAACCCAGGGGCAGTTGACCTTCGAGCTACAACCCTTGCCCTAATTTTTTTTATTCTTTATTTTGAAATCGGGTCTGAGTTGCAGAGGGCTTGACTAAGTAGCTGAGGCTGTCCGCGAACCGCCAACCTCTAGTCTCAGCCTCCCGAATGCTGGGATTACAAGCATGCGCCACCATGCCCCGCTCTGGGCAATTACTTTAGTAAAACATTTAGAATAACGCTGATTTTACTCTTGATGCTTTTTCAGGGTCTTAAACTTCACCCATCCTCCTTTTTGGAGCAAAGTCTGATAAGCAATATTTTGCAAATTTATTTTATAAGCTGCCAAGGATGATATATATTTGAAAACCAAAACAAGCAATGGAATTTGGCTTACAAAAATCTTACCCTTTTACTTCTGGATAGTCTGAGTTTTTTAATAGCTCCAAACTGGCAAAAATACGCCTTGATCTGGGTTTCATGAAGTGTTGGAGGTAGGTGGCCTACATAAATTACTCCAGGGGTAAGTTTTTCTTGCTTCTTTTGCTGAAAACAAAGAGCAAATAAGGAGGCAATTTTGAAACACAAAAATCACATTGCAATTAAACTTTCAAACCTTCCATCAGAAGGTCCAAGAACCTATCCTCTATCTCTACTTTTCCTGACAATCATTTAAGGATGGGCCGCTTGACTCATCCTTATGAGGTCAGGCTAGCTTCACATCCCAGCACCGTGTGCTCCAGCTGTATGTTGAGTCAGTTAAGCAAGTAAATCTTTGATCATGTCAAATTAAGTCTTCTGCTTGACGAACTCCTTTAAATTTTCTTTTGTGGTACTGGGGGTTGGCCGCAGCGGCGTTTTACCTGGGAGATACTCCCAGCCCTACTCTATTATTTTTATTTACCTACCTATGTATGTACCTATTTGCGGTACTGGGGATGGAACCCAGGGGCATTCCATCTCCGAGCTACACTCTCTTCTCGGTTTTTTATTCTTTATTTTGAAACAGGGTTTCACTGAGTTGCAAAGGGCCTAAGCAGTAGCTGAGGCTGCCCGCGAACCCGAATCTTCCTGTCTCAGCCTCCCAAATGCTGGGATTACAAGCCTGTGCCACCACACCCGGCTTACTATTTTAATTTGAAACAGGGTCTTACTATGTTGCTGAGGCTGTTCTGGAACCTGCGATCCTCCTATCTCAACCTAAGCATTGGGATCACAGGCGTGGGCCATCACGCCCGTCTCCTTCACGTTTCAACAGTCACTATTCACTCCGACCTAACCGAACCAACTTCTAGAAGCATGCTATCCCCCGCCACGCAGAACTCTCGGGTCTCAGCCACGAGAACTCGGGTTTCACTGCGTGGATGGGTCTACGACGGGGCTGATCGTCCCTTCCCGCGGAGCTCTTCCGGTCTTGCAGGCACACACGAAGGCCGACGGGCCGTGGCCCGCAGACCTCGCCCCGGCCGGACGGCGCACACGCTCACCTGAAGGACGCGCTGGCGCACTTGCAACACCTCCTTCCGAAACTGCTCGTCCTGCTTCGGGTTCAGAGACAGAGCCGGCCCTGCCGGGCCAGTGGGCGCCGCCATGTTTAGGCTCCACGCGGCAGGCCGGAAGCGGAAGTGCGGAGAGGCGCCGGAAGCGGAAGCGCGGGGAGAGTCGGGGCGGCGAGCTCGGACGCCCCCTGTCGGCCGCGCCACTAACGGTGTAGGCAGAGGCCCAGAGCAAAACGGCTTATGTGGTACTGTGGATTGAGCCCAGGAGAGCTCTGCCGCTAGGGTACATCCACAGCCCTTTGTATTTTGAGACAAGGTCTTGAGTTCCCAGTTTGGACTTGATTTTGCCAATCTCTTGCCACATCCTCCTAAATACCTGGGATTACTGGCTCATCAACCAGCCCGTTTAAGAGCATAACAACCACCACCACCACCAACAACACACTTTTTTATAGCCAGGCGTGGTGATGCAAGTTTGTAATACCAGTACTTGAGAGACTGAGACTAGACTGAAGGATCGCAGATTCGCGGCCAGTCTCAACTACTTAGGCCCTCTACAAGTTAGCGAGACCCTGTTTCAAAATTAAAGAATAAAAAAAGGAGGGCTGGGGGGGCTACCTCCAAATTACACCCCAGCCCCTTTTACTTTTTGTGGTGGTACTGGGGGGGTGGAACCCAGAGGCTTTCTACCTCCGGGCTATACTCCCAGACCTTTTTAAAAAATATTTTATTTGGAAACGGGGTCTCACTAAGTTGCTGAAAGCCTCACTCAGTAGCTGAGGCTGGCTTCGAACCGTGCTATCCTCCTGTCTCAGCCTCCCAAGCACGGGGATTACAAGCGTGTGTCACCATGCTCGGCGCCCCCTTTACTTTTTGAGACAGAGCCTTGTTCAGTTGCTGAGGGCCTCATTATTTTGTGGAGGCTGGCATTGAACTTCTAATCCTCCAGTCTTAAGTCTCCCAAGTACTGGAATTACAGAGAATGTGCCAACGCACCCAGTCTGATTTGGAAGAATATTTGTTTTGACGCTGGGCCTGGTGGTGCACGCTTGTAATCTCAGTACGTGGGAGGATAGGACAGGAGGTTTGCAGGTTCACGGCCAGCCTCAGCTACTTCATGAGGCCCTCTGTAATTTAGACTGTTTCAAAATAACAGATAAAAATTAGGGCTGGGATGTAGTTTGGAGGTAGAATGCCCCTGGGTTCTAACCCCAGTAACCGCCCCCCCCCCAAAAAAAAAATATTTGTTTTGAGGTGGCATGAGAGGCATATTGCAGAATTTAAAAAATGATTTCGGCCGGGTGTGGTGGCACACGCTTGTAATCCCCGCGCTTGGGAGGCAGAGACAGGAGGATCGCGCAGGTTCAGAGCCAGCGTCGCTGGCTTAAGAGACCCTGTTTCCAAATAAAAAATATAAAATAGGTCTGGGAGTGTAGCCCGGGAGTAGAAGGGCTTCCAGGAGCCCCAGTACCACCAAAAAAAAAAAAAAAAAAAAAAAAGATGATTTTGATCCCAGCCTTCAGGAGGCTGAGACTGGAGGATCGCGGTTCACAGACAGCCTCCACTACTTAGTGAGGCTCTCTGCAACTTAGTGAGACCCTGTTTCAAAATAAAGAATAAAAAATAGGGCAGGGGATGTAGCTCGGAGGTCAAATGCCCCTGGGTTCCATCCCCAGACCCACACACACATAAAAAAATTTCGGATTTGTATGAAGTCAGTTAACATATAAAGAGTTCTAAGACCTTGTTTGGAAGGTAATAAATCTCAATAAATGCTAGTTCCTATTTACTAGTTTCATTTTTTCAACAAAATAACCAAACCAAACCAAAAAATCCTATCTTTGAAGGTTTAGTTGCTAAAACGAATGTTTATCTAGCCTGTCATGAAGTAAAAGTGTAGGTGCATTGTACCTCTAAGCTATACCCCCAACCCTTCTTTACTTTTCATTTTGAAATGGGGTCTTGCTAAATTGCTGAGGCTGGCCTCAAACCTGTGATCTTCCTGTCTATGTCTCCCAAGTACTGGGGTTACAGGTGTGAGCTCATGCATGGCTCAGATATCTAAAAGTTTAGTACCTCTGTCAAATGATAGAATGCTGTAACAACAGTATTTAAGATCAGGTATTTGGAGCCCAGCAACACTAAATCGTACAGGCCCTTAGGCAAGTCACTTAATTTGTTACCATAGTTACTGTATTTATCAGATAACCTGACTGTAACGGGACTTCACATGGAGATAATAAAGTCTGGCATATAGCCAGCACTCCTTTATCACTTCATTGAGAATAACCATTCTTGTACCAGTATTGGGAAGAGGCTTCAAAATGTATTAATATGCTGGTATTGGAAAATTGCTTTGATAATTTCCAAAGTGTAAGAGATAGTCAGAGCCTAGGTGCTGTGCAAGCAGGCAGGGAGGGTGCTGCAGCTGTTACAATGCAGTTTCTCTGTCTTTGCCCTTCATTCTAATCATTACCTATAGTAAAGGCCTTAGAGTCAACGGAAGCCTTTAGTCCTAAAATTACAAGAGAGGCAACAGGTGCCTCTGTTTACCTCCTCTCCTCTGTGATCTGCCCTGGGCATAAGAAAGGTAAACTTTGTGTGTGGCTTCAAAAGCACCCTAGGTGATGAGCAATTAATACTGCCCAATACAATAGAAAAGGGCCAGGTAGATTCTTGACCCTAGCACTTACTAAATGCACTGTCCGGAGCCAAAGAGGCACCACCTGGCTAGAGAATAAATAACTAGCCCATTGCCTTGGTAACGCTGATGAGAAAGATACCAATACAAAATCTATTTAAAGCCGGGCGTGGCTGCTCACGCTTGGGGAGGCTGAGACAGGAGGATCGCACAGGTTCGAAGCCAGCCTCAGCTACTGAGTGAGAGGCTCTCAGCAATTTAGTGAGACCCTGTTTCCAAATAAAATATAAAATAGGCCTGGGGGTATAGCCCAGAGGTAGAGAAGCCCCTAGGTTCCACCCCCAGTACCACACACACACACACAACACACACACACACACACACACACACACACACAAAATCTATTTAAAGGTTGGGGTCCCCAAAAGAGGCCAGAGTTCCATTTTTGGGCTCTCCAGCATGCGGGTCACCATGCTGCTTTTTCCTTCTTTCCTCTATTTCCTACTGCTTTATTGCCTACTAATTTTGTAATAAAGATTTGTTAAAGCTGCACTGAGCTGCCTGTTAGTTTTAATTTTTCTATTCAACCAACCTTAGTTGAATAAGAAAAAGAACCCCCACCATTCAAACCGTAACAATTCTGGTTCATTTGGAGAGTGCATAACAGCCAACCCCATTGGTACGCATGGGGTCTACGCAAACACAGCTCCGCTACTGAGCTCGCCTCAGCCAACGGGAACTGGGGGGAGAGTTAGTCCAAAAGAAACTTCCCACCACACGCACACGCCTACAAAGCCATTTAAGAAGAAGCAACAAAATAAAAGCATTCAAACAAGAACGACATACAGAAGAAATCTGCATTCCCAGGCCATTCTCTTCTCACAGGGACTTTTAAATTTCCGTGTTTTTGGCAAAACAAATGGGCAGTCCTGTCCCAACCTGGCTTTGCACTAACGCTCCACTGAGCTGCACGCTTCTCCTCCCACTGGCCCTCCCGCCGGGAGCACAGCCCCAGCACGCCGGCCCGCACGCCCCCCTCCTGAGCTCTCCGCCCGTGCCCAGCGCTGCGCTCTAGGTCTCCTGGAAGCTCAGGCACCGCGGTAGGCAACTCGGGGCCAGCGCGCCATGCGCCTCGAAGGACCCCCTCCGGCAGCCCGGCTCAGGCACCGCGGCGGGCAGCCTGGCGCCGGCGCGCCTCGCTCCTCGGAGGACCCCTGGGCAGTCCGATTTAGGCACCGCGGCGGGCAGGTCGGCTCGGGCGCGCCGCGGGCCTTGAAGGACCCCTGCGACGGCTGTGGCGCAGACCCGGGGACGCGGCGGCGGTCGTAGCAAGTCACTGAGTGGGTTGTCTGCAGGACGCACTTTTCTGGCCGCTGGGGAAGCGCTGGCTGATTGTTGTGCGGCCGGCGCCATGTCTGTGAGCGAGATCTTCGTGGAGCTGCAGGGCTTTTTGGCTGCCGAGCAGGACATCCGAGAGGCGAGCGCCCTCCTTTCCCTTTTCCCTTCCCTTGTCTGTCGGCCCCGGGTGGATTACTGTCCCCCTGGCTTGCGGGTAGGGCACCGCCTGCCCCCGATTCAACTGCTCTGTCCTGATTCGGTGTCCCAAGTGTCGGCTTCACAGCATCACCTGCCTCATTCGAATGTCAGTTCTCCTTTCCAGCAATTGTTTATGTCCAAAGTTTGGTTGGTTGGTGCTTGGGACTCGGCCACGCAGATTGCCTATATTTGTTTTTGGTATCTTAAAAGTACGCGTGATTCTTTTATTTTTTGGCGCTGAGGATTGAACCCAAAGGCGCTCTATTTTCAATCTACAGCCCCAGCCCTTTTGATTTTTTTTAAAATCTGGAAATAGGATCTCGCTAAATTGCTGAGGCTTGCCTCGAACCGGCAGTCCTCCTGTCTCAGCCCAAGTACTGGGATGATGGGCGTGACCATTGTTCCTTGTTTATTTATTTATATTTTTGTTTCTGGATTTTATTTTTTGGAGGGACCCTTCCTATTGCTTTTTATCCCACAGGATAAAAACCTAAACTCTACCCTGATCTCCAAGGTCTCTCGCTCTAATCACTATTTCTGTTTGTATATTATGTTCAAATTTATATTGTACATTCCTTTGTTGCACCAGATCATTTCTTTCCTGCTTGAGGAACTTTTGCATGTACTATTTGCTTTTCCTGGAATTTCCTTCTTCACCATTTGTCTCCTTGATCTCTCATTCTGAATGATTACTTTGCTTTCTAGTTGCATGTTATCTTTTTAAAAAATTATGTGATGCTGCTGCTGCTGCTGGATTTTTTTTTTTTCTTTTTGCGGTTTTTGAGATTGAACCTAGAGGTCCTCTACCACTGAGCTACAGTCCCAGCCCTTCTTACTTTTTACTTTCAGACAGTCTATTTAAGTTGTCCTGGCTAGCCTTGAATTTGCTTTCCTTCGACTCAGCCTTCCTAGTTGCTGGGATTACAGGCGTGTGCCACCAGGGTGATGATTATTTCTGAAAATGTTTGTCTCCCATTATTTGCTTAAAGGTCAGAGGGAGGACTGTCATGTTGGTTCCCCACTACTTTTTTATTTTTATATTTTTGCAGAAGTGGGGATGGAACCCAGGGGCATTGTACCTCTGAGCCACACCTCCAGCTCTACTTTTTATTCTTTTTTTTGGAAACAGTTTCACCTAGTTGCAAAAGGGCCTAAGTAGTAGCTGAGGCTTGCCTTGAACCTGTGATCCTTGTGTCTCAGACTTCCAAATGCTAGGATTACAAGCATGCACCACCGTGCCCAGCTTGGCTCCCCAGTATTTACATAGTGCCCAGCACAAAAATTTGTTTTGTGGATATTTGTAAGATGAATTAATGAAAAATACCCAACTCTTTTATTGTATTTAATTCTTCATTCTATAAACTACATTCACAGTTCTCTATTTTAATTCATATAGTGTCCTGGGTGGGTAATAGGGCTGGGTGGTAATTATCCTTTGAAAGTTACCTGAGGGATCTAAGGGCGTTTAGTTATCTAAAAGTCTCGCAGAGGAATAAGTGGAAAAAGTCAGTATTCAAACTTGCTTTTTTTTGGAGGTGGGGTGTTGTTCTGGGGATTGAACCCAGGGGTATTCTACCTCTGAGCTACACCCCCAGTTATTTTGATTTTTTTTGTAACAGGGTCCCACTAGGTTGCTGAGATTCTCACCAAGTCTCACTAGGTTGCTGATGCTGTCCTGGAACCTGTGATCTTCCTATCTCATCCTCCTAAGTACCGGGATTACAGTTGTGCACCACCATACCTGGCTAAAGTTTTTTTTTTTTTGTATAGGTTTGGTCTTGTGAAGACCAAAACCTATTAGTAATTTGAATGTACCTGAAGGTGTGATAGAGCAAATGTGCTCTCTAATGTGCTCTGTATGAGTCTGCAGTAATAATTTTTTGCATTTATCTGATTTTTATTTTTAATTTTCTCTAGGAAATCCGAAAAGTTGTACAGAGCTTAGAACAAACAGCTCGAGAGATTTTAACTCTACTGCAAGGAGTCCATCAGGGTGCTGGGTTTCAGGACAGTAAGTTCTTTGCTTTGATTTTGAATGTTTATATACAATTTATTTATTTCTTAGTTTCCATTCAGAAGACAATATTTTTTATTTATTTATTTATTTATTTATTTATTTATTTATTTATTTATTTATTTTGGTGGTACTGGGGGTGGAACCTAGGGGCTTTTCTGTCCTCCGGCCTGTACTCCCAGACCTATTTCATACTTTGTTTGGAAACAGGGTCTAAGTTGCTGAGAGCCTCACTCAGTAGCTGAGGCTGGCTTTGAACCTGTGGGATCCTCCTGTCTCAGCCTCCCAAACGCTGGGATTACAAGTGTGCGCCACCACACCGGTTCAGAAGATAATATCATATTGTGAAAAATGTCCATTATAATTTGTATTCATTTTATTTTGAAAAAATGTCTATTATGCTTTACAGTATTTGTGTTTTGCAGTTGTTTAATAACTTTTGTGTACCTAGCAGCTTTTTTATTTTGTGATACTGGGAATTGAATTCAGGGGTATTCTGCTTCTGAGCTATACCTCTAGTCCTATTTTTCATTCTTTATTTTGAGACAGGGTCTTACTAAGTTGCTGAAGACCTCACTAAGTAGCTGAGGCTGGCCAAGAATCTGCAGTCCTCCTGTCTTAGCCTTCCAAGTACTGGGATTACAAGAGTACACCACCACGTCTGGCTACCTAGTAACTTTTATTTTTGGGGGGGCAGAGGGAGAGTGAGCTCACGAGCAAGCAAGTGTGTGCACGTGCTTTGTCATTTTTTTGTTTTGTTTTGTTTTTTTGCAGTACCTCTGAGCTATACACCTAGCCCTATTTTTTTTATTCTTTCATTTTGAAATGGTTGCAGCAGGACATGCTGGCTCATGCTTGTAATCCCAGCATTCGGGAGGCTGAGACCAGAGGATCGCGGTTCGCGGAAAGCCTCAGCTACTTAGTGAGGCCTTTGCAACTTAGTGAGACCCTGTTTCAAATTAAAGAATAAAAAATAGGGCAGGGGGTGTAGCTCAGAGGTCAAATGCCCTTGGGTTCCATCCTTAGATCCACACATGCAAAAAAAGGTTGCAAAGGGCCTCACTAAGTAGTTGAAGCTGTCCAGGAACTGAGATTCTCCTGTCTCAGCCTCCCAAATACTGAGATTACAAGCTGTCATTTTGTTTTGGGGGGTGGGAAGAAAAAGGGTAGGAGAAGGGGAGAGGGGGAGGGAGGGAGAGCACACACACACACACACACACACACACACACACACACACACATGCATGTGTTTTATTTTGTTTTTGAGGTGCGGCTAAATTATATTGCCCAGGTTGTTTTGAACTTCTGGACTCATGTTGATCCCACCTTGGCCTCCTGAAACTAGTACTACAAGGTGTGCACCACTACTTGGCTGTGTTTGTGTGTGAATCCAACCTCTCAGTGATTGAATATTTATTTATTTTTTATTTTTTATTTTTTTCAGTACTGGGGGTAGAACCCAGGAGTGTTTTACCTCCAAGCTATACCACTAGCCCTATTTTTTATTCTTTATTTTGAAACAGGGTCTCACTGAGTTGCAAAGGGCCCCACTAAGTAGTAGCTGAGGCTGTCTGCGAACCTGGATCCTCCTGTCTCAGCCTCCCAAATGCTGGGATTACAAGCGTGCACCACCATGCTCTGCTAGTGATTGAATACTTTTAATATACATTTGTAGAGGTGAGGTGGCCAGTATAAAATTAATGTGTTTACAGTTAGTCCCTTGAAAGAAAATCAAATACAACAACTTTAGACATGAACCTTTTCTGGAAGATGCAGTTAGCATACTTGAGAGAACTGAAGTGAGTTTCATCTCAAGAGTAACATCGTGATGTAACATACAGGTGTTAAAGGCAAGGCATTTACCCAATGATAAGAATTGGTCAGCTGGACTGAAAATAATTGGTAAAAGATCTTTTGACCAAATATGGGAGCTAGAAGTAGTCTAATTTCAGGCATTTTTAGAGGACTGAATAGGAATAGCAGCTGCTGTACAGTTTAGGGCAGAGTTATTTATGACACTTTTCAGATTATCAATATGTTTTCTAAAATACTCTATTTCAGCAAGTTTTTGTTTACTTTTCATTGTGATTAATCAGCAGCAAGACTTAATCATGATACTTTGAGAACCAGATTGAAAAGCAGAGATGTATACATTTGTTTGTGAGATTTTTTTTAAAAGTTGATTTATTTCCTGATAGATTAATAGATTATTAAGCAAGTACTATATTTGAAATTTGATAAGTCTTTTACATTTGGTTATTTTTTTGTGATTAGTTCCAAAGAGGTGTTTGAAAGCTCGAGAACATTTTGGTACTGTAAAAACCCACCTAACGTCTCTGAAGACGAAGTTTCCTGCTGAGCAGTATTACAGGTTTGTAAAAATCAAATTTTTTTTTTTTTTTTTTTGTGGAACCCAGGGGCTTTCTACCTACGGGATATACTCCCAGACCTATTTTATATTTTATTTGGAAACAGGGTTTCACTAAGTTGCTGAGAACCTCACTAAGTAGCTTAGGCTGGCTTCAAACCTGCGTGATCCTGTCTCAGCCTCCCAAGTACTGGGATTACAAGCATGTGCCATCACCCAGCTGAAAAAATTGTTTTTTGGCTCCATTTGACATTGAAAAATGTCTTAAGTAATATGTATTATTTTTGCAATGGAAAAGTAGTTAAGGTCAGGCACAGTGGCACATACATCTAATCTCTGCTACTTGGGAGGCTGAGGCAGGAGGGTTGCAAGCTTAAGGCCAGCCTGAGCAATTTAGGGAAACGCTTTCTGAAGATAAAAAGGGTTGTGAATGTAGATTAGTGGTAATATGGCTCCTGGTTTGATTTCTAATACCAAAAAAAGTACAGAAAAACCCCAAAAGTAATTTAAAAAATATATTGATATGAAGGTCAAAATTGAAAATATCATTTTGCTATATTCAAATTTCTTGTACAGTTGGGTGAATGAAATTTATGCTATGAAGGTTATGAGATCAGGTGGCAGTATGTGGAGCTGAGTTTTACCTTAAAGCATATGTTTCATTCTCCAAGGGACATTTCTAGCTTATATTTTATTCTGTGTCTCATTGGATCTACAACATCATTAATCTTTTTTTTTTTTTTTTGGTGTGGTGCTGGAGGTGAAACCCATGGCTTTTCTACCTCTGGGCTATACTCCCAGACTTACTTTATACTTTATTTGGAAACAGGGTCTCACTAAGTTGCTGAGAGCCTCAC